>NW_017192015.1:0-10498 GCF_001704415.2 Capra hircus
GGATAGCCCTGTGGGAAAGCCCTCGTGGGAACGCCTCGTGGGGGAAAGCCTCGAGGGAAAGCCACAGATCCCTTGGTATATGCGAAGGGAAGAGTGACACTGCTGCTACAGCTCGAGAGGAAAGCGCACGTGCAGGCCCCCACTAGAGACGAGGACTGACTCCCCTTGGGAGAACTCCAGACGTACCCCAAGATCCATATCAGCACTGGAGAGGAAACCTCAGGTTCCGGCACCGACTCCACACAAGGTCTTAGCCCCGCATCGACGGGAGAGGAATTCCCGAGTGGCCCCGTGCAACTCGCATGGGGACTTGCCTTTACTGAGGCCACGAGAGCGGGTCCCTGAGGTCCCCGTCGTAAGTCGAGAGCACCTGCCGCAACTCGAGAAAATCCAGGAGGTTCTCCCCTGCAGGCGAGATGAGGCCCATTTCCGCTAAGGCGTCTCGAGGCTAATCACACCTAACGCTCTGGAACTTCAAAAGGGTCCTTCACACCCTTGCTGCAACTCAAGAAGTTTCACGACATACCCGACTCCACTCGAGAGGAAGCACCATAGTTCCGCCATATCCAGAGGAGCCCCGTTTCCGCCTCATAGCTCGAGAGGAGGGATCCTGTCCCTGCGTGGTAGGGAAAAAAATTCCCGTATTCCGTCGCCAAGAAGAGGCGCTCTCCGCAGGAAAGGCGAGAGGAACTCCAGGGTCGTGCCACATTCCCAGAGTCCCCAGATGTCTCAGTCCATTCCAGGGAAACGTGTTTTCCCTGCACAGCCTCGACTTTCAAGCTGAGGATCGACTCACACCACGGTGGCAAGGGACAGCCCTGTGGGAAAGCCTCGTGGAAAGCCTCGGGAAAGCCTCGAGGGAAAGCCACAGATCCCTTGATCCACGCGAAGGGAAGCGCAACACTGCTGCTACAGTTCGGGAGGATAGCGCACGTGCATGCCCCCACTCGAAACGAATACTGACTCCCTGGGGAGACTCCAGAAGTACCCCAAGTTCCATGTCAGCACTGGAGAGGAATCCCAGGTTCCGGCCCTGAATCCACACTAGGTCTTAGGCCCCAGCATCGACGGAGAGGAATTCCGAGAGGCCCCCGATCAACTCACATGGGGACTGGTCTTTCCTCACGCCACCAGAGCGGGTCCCTGAGGTCCCCGTCGTAAGTCGAGAGCTCCTGCCGCAACTCGAGAAAATCCAGAAGGTTCTCCTCTCCAGGCGAGATGAGGCCCATTCTGCAGAGGCGTCTCGAGGCTAATCACATCTAACATCTGGAACTTCCAATGGGTCCTTCACACCCTTGCTGCAACTCAATAAGTTCCCCGACATACCCGTCTCCACTTGAGAGGAAGCACGAGAGTCCCGCCCACATCCAGAGGAGCCACATTTCCGTCTCCTAGTTCGAGAGGAGGGATCCTTTCCCTGCGTGGTCAGGAAAGAATTCCCGGCATTCCCGTCGCATCTCAAGAGGAGGCGCTCTCCACAGGAAAGGCGAGAGGAACTCCAGGGTCGTGCCACCATTCCGAGAGTCAACCAGATGTCTCCGTCCATTCCAGGGAAACCTGTTTTCCCTGCACTGCCTCAACTTTCAAGCCGAGGATCGACTCACACCACGTTGGCACGTGGGACAGCCCTGTGGTAAAGCATCGTGGGAAAGCCTGGTGGCAAAGCCTAGAGGGAAAGACACAGATCCCCTTGATCCACGTGAAGTGAAGCGCGACACTGCTGCTACAGCTCGGAAGGAAAGCGCAGGTTCAGTGCCCCCACTCGAGCCGAGGACTTACTCCCCTGCGGAGACACCAGAAGTACCCCAAGATCCATGTCAGCACTGGAGAGGAATCCTCAGATTCCAGCACCGACTCCACACAAGGTCTTAGGCCACGGCATCGACGAGGAGAGGTATCCCGAGAAGCTCCCGAGCAACTCGCATGGGGACTGGCTTTCCTGAGGCCACCAGAGCGGGTCCCTGTGGTCCCAGTCGTAAGTCGAGAGCACCTGCCGCAACTCGCAAAAAATCCAGGAGGTTCTCCCCTCCAGGCGAGATAAGGCCCATTTCAGCTGAGGCGAATCGAGGCTAATCACATCTAACATCTGGAACTTCAAAAGAGTCCTTCACACCCTTATTGTAACTCAAGAACATCCCCGACATACCCGTCTCCACTCAAGAGGAAGCACGAGAGTCCCGCCTACATCCAGAGGAGCCCCGTTTCCGCCTCCTAGCTCGAGAGGAGTGATCCTTTCCCTGCGTGGTTGGGAAAGAATTCCCGGCGTTCCCATCGCATCTCAAAGGAGGCGCTCTCCACAGGAATGGCGAGAAGAATTCCAGGGTCGTCCCACCATTCCCAGAGTCCCCCAGATGTCTCCGTCCATTCCAGGGAAACCTGATTTCCCTTCACTGCATCCACTTTCAAGCTGAGGATCGACTCACACCACGGTGGCACTTGGGACAGCCCTGTGGGAAAGCCACGTGGGAAAGGCTCGTGGGAAAACCTCGAGGGAAAGCCACAGATCCCTTGATCCAAGCGAAGGGAAGCGTGACACTGCTGCTACAGCTCGAGAGGAAAGCGCACGTGCAGACCCCCACTCGAGACGAGGACTGACTCCCCTGGGGAGACTCAGAAGTACCCCAAAATCCATGTCACCACTGGAGAGGAATCCTCAGGTTCCAGCACCCACTCCACACAAGATCTGAGGCCCCGGCATCGAAGGGAGAGGAATCCCGAGAGGCCCCCGAGCAACTCGCATGGGGACTGGCCTTTCCTGAGGCCACCAGAGCGGGTTCCTGAGGTCCCCGTCGTAAGTCAAGGGCACCTGCCGCAACTCGAGAAAATCCAGGAGGTTCACTCCTCCAGGCGAGATGAGTCCCATTTCCGCTGAGCCGTCTCGAGGTTAATCACACCTAACCTCTGGAACTTCAAAAGGGTCCTTCACACCCTTGCTGCAACTCAAGAAGATCCCCGACATACCAGTCTCCACTCGAGAGGAAGCACGAGATTCCCGCCCACATCCAGAGGAGCCCCGTTTCCACCTCCTAGCTCGGGAGGAGGGATCCTTTCCCTGCGTGCTCGGGAAAAAATTCCCTGCGTTTCCGTCGCATCTCAAGAGGAGGTGCTCTACAAAGGAAAGGCGAGAGGAAATCCAGGGTCGTGCCACCATTCCCAGAGTCCCCCAGATGTCTCAGTCCACTCAAGGGAAACCTGTTTTCCCTGCACTGCCTCGACTTTCAAGCCAAGGATCGACTCACTCCACGGTGGCACGTGGGACAGCCCTTTGGGAAAGACTCGTGGGAAAGCCCCGTGGGAAAGCCTCGTGGGAAAGCCTCGAGGGAAAGCCACAGATCCCATGATCCACGTGAAGGGAAGCGTGATACTGCTGCTACAGCACGGGAGGAAAGCACACGTGCATGCCCCCACTCGAGACAAGGACTGACTCCCCTGGGGAGACTCCAGAATTACCCCAAGATCCATGTCAGCAATGGAGAGGAATCCTCAGGTTCCGGCACTGACTCCACAAAAGGTCTTAGGCCCCAGCATCAACGGGAGAGGAAACCCGAAGGCCCCCGAGCAACTCACATGGGGACTGGCATTTCCTGAGGCCACCAGAGCGGGTCCCTGAGGTCCCCGTCGTAAGTCGAGAGCACCTGCCGCAACTCGAGAAAATTCAGGAGGTTCTCCCCTCCAGGAGAGATGAGGCCCATTTCCGCTGAGGCGTCTCGAGGCTAATCACACCTAACCTCTGGAACTTCCAAAGGGTCCTTCACACCCTTGCTGCAACTCAAGAAGTTCCCCGACATACCCGTCTCCACTCGGGAGGAAACACGAGAGTCCCGCCCACATCCAGAGGAGCCCGTTTCGGCCTCCTAGCTCGGGAGGAGGGATCCTTTCCCTGCGTGGTCGGGAAGAATTCCCGGCGTTCCCGTCGCATCTCAAGAGGAGGCGCTATCCACAGGAAAGTCGAGAGGAACTCTAGGGTCGTTCCACCATTCCCTGACCCCCCAGATGTCTCAATCCATTCCAGGGAAACCTGTTTTCCTTGCACTGCCTCGACTTTCAAGCCGAGGATCGACTCACACCACGGTGGCACGTGGGACAGCCCTGTGGGAAAGCCTCGTGGGAAAGCCTCGTGCGAAAGCCTCGTGGGAAAGCCTCTAGAGAAAGCCACAGATCCCTTGATCTTCGCGAAGGGAAGCGTGACTCTGCTGATACAGCTCGGGAGGAAAGCCCACGTGCATGCCCAGACTCGATAGGAGGACTGACTCCCCTTTGGAGACTCCAGAAGTACCCGAAGATCCATGTCAGCAGTGGGGAGGAATCCTCAGATTCCGGCAACGACTACACACAAGGTCTTAGGCCCCGACATCGACGGGAGAGGTATCCCGAGAGGCCCGCGAGCAACTCGCATGGGGACTGGCCTTTCCTGAGGCCACCAGATCGGGTCCCTGAGGTCCCCGTCTTAAGTCGAGAGCACCTGCCGCAACTCCAGAAAATCCAGGAGGTTTTCCCCTCCAGGCGAGATGAGGCCCATTTCCGCTGAGGCGTATCGAGGCTAATCACACCTAACCTCTGGAACTTCCAACGGGTCCTTCACACCCTTGCTGCAACTCAAGAAGTTCCCCGACATACCCGTTTCCACTCGAGAGGAAGCATGCCAGTCCCGCCCACATCCAGAGGAGCCCCGTTTACGCCTCCTAGCTCCAGAGGAGGGATCCTTTCCCTGCGTGGTCGGGAAGAATTCCCGGCGTTCCCGTCGCATCTCAAGAGGAGGCGCTCTCCACAGGAAAGGCGAGAGGAACTCCAGGGTCGTGCCACCATTCGCAGAGTCCCCCAGATGTCTCAGTCCATTCCAGGAAAACCTGTTTTCCCTGCACTGCCTCGACTTTCAAGCCGAGGATCGACTCACACCACGGTGGCCCGTGGGACAGCACTGTGGGAATGCCTCGTGGGAAAGCCTCGAGGGAAAGCCACAGATCCCTTGATCCATACCAAGTGACGCGTGGCACTGCTGCTACAGCTCGGGAGGAAAGAGCACGTGCATGCCCCCACTCGAGACGAGGACTGTCTCCCCTGGGGAGACTCCAGAAATACCCCAAGATCCATGTCACCACTGGTGATGAATCCTCAGGTTCCGGCACCCACTCCACACAATATATTAACTCCGGCATCGACGGGAGAGGAATCCCGAGAGGCCCCCGAGCGGCTCGTATGGGGACTGGCCTTTCCTGAGACCACCAGAGCGGGTCCCTGAGGTCCCTGTCGTAAGTCGAGAGCACCTGCCGCAACTCGAGAAAATCCAGGAGGTTCTCCCCTCCAGGCGAGATGAGGCCCATTTCCGCTGAGGTGTCTGGAGGCTAATCACACCTAACCTCTGGAACTTCCAAAGGGTCCTTCAAACCCTTGCTGCAACTCAAGAAGTTCCCCGACATACCCGTCTCCACTCGGGAGGAGGCACGCGAGTCCCGGCCACATCCAGAGGAGCCCCGTTTCCGCCTCCTAGCTCGTGAGGAGGGAACCTTTCCCTGCGTGTTCGGGAAAGAATTTCCGGCGATCCCGTCGCATCTCAAGAGGAGGGGCTCTCCACAGGAAAGGCCAGAGGAACTCCAGGGTCGTGCCACCATTCCCAGAGTCCCCCAATGTCTCCGTCCATTCCTGAGAAAACTGTTTTCCCTGCACTGCGTCGACTTTCAAGCAGAGTATTGACTCACACCACTGTGGCACGTGGGACAGCCCTGTGAAAAAGCCTCGTGGGAAACCCTCGTGTAAAAGCCTCGAGCGAAAGCCACAGATCCCTTGATTCACGCGGAGGGAAGCGTGGCACTGCTGCTACAGCTCGTGAGGAAAGCGCACATGCATGCCCCCACTCGAGACGAGGACTGACTCCCCTGGGGAGACTCCAGAAGTACCCCAATATCCATGTCAGCACTGGAGAGGAATCCTCAGGTTCCGGCACCCACTCCACACAAGATCCTAGGCCCCGGCTTCGACCGGAGAGGAATCCCGAGAGGCCCCCGAGCAACTGGCACGGGACTGGCCTTTCCTGAGGCCACCAGAGCGGGTCCCTGAGGTCCCCGTCGTAAGTCGAGAGCACCTGCCGCAACTCGGGAAAATCCAGGAGGTTCTCCCCTCCAGGCGAGATGAGGCCCATTTGCGCTGAGGCGTCTCCAAGCTAATGACACCGAAACTCTGGGCTTCCAAAGGGTCCTTCACTCCCTTGCTGCAACTCAAAAAGTTCCCCGACTTCCCCGTCTCCACTCGAGAGGAAGCACGAGAGTCCCGCCCACATCCAGAGGAGACCCGTTTCCGCCTCCTAGCTCGACGGAGGGATCCTTTCCCGGCGTGCAAGGGAAAGAATTCCCGGAGATCGGGCGCATCTCAAGAGGAGGCGCTCTCCACAGGAAAAGCGAGAAGAACTCAAGGGTCGTGCCACCATTTCCAGAGTCCCCTAAATGTCTCAGTCCATTCCTGGGAAACCTGTTTTGCCTGCAATGCCTCCACTTTCAAGCCGAGGATCGAGTCACACCTAGGTGGCACGTGGGACAGCCCTGTGGGAAAGCCTCGTGGGAAAGCCTCGTGGGAAAGCCTCGAGGGAAAGCCACAGATCCCTTGATCCACGCGAAGGGAAGCGTGACACTACTGCTACAGCTCAGGAGGAAATCGCACGTGCATGCCCCCACTCGAGACGAGGACTGACTCCCCTGAGGAGACTCCAGAAGTACCGCAAGATCCATGTCAGCACTGGAGAGGAATCCTCAGTTTCCGGCACTCACTCCACACAAGATCTTAGGCCCCGGTATCGACGGGAGAGGAATCCCGAGAGGCCCCCGAGCAATCGCATGGGGACTGGCCTTTCCTGAGGCCACCAGAGCGGGTCCCTGAGGTCCAGGTCGTAAGTCGTGAGCAACAGCCGCAACTCGAGAAAAATCCAGGAGGTTCTCCCCTCCAGGCGAGATGAGGCCCATTTCCGCTGAGGCGTCTCGAGGTTATTCACACCTAAACTCTGGAACTTCCAAAGGGTCCTTCACTCCCTTGCTGCAACTCAAAAAGTTCCCCGACTTACCCGTCTTCACTCGAGAGGAAGCACGAGAGTCCCGCCCACATCCAGAGAAGCCCAGTTTCCGCCTCCTAGCTCGAGACGAGGGATCCTTTCCCTGCGTGCTCGGGAAAGAATTCCCGGCGTTTCCGTCACAACTCAAGAGGAGACGCCTCTCCACAGGAAAGGGGAGAGAAACTCCAGGGTGGTGTCACCATTTCCAGAGTCCCCCAGATGTCTCCGTCCATTCCAGGGAACCCTGTTTTCCCTGCACTGCCTAGACTTTCAAGCCGAGGACCGACTCACACCGCGGTGGCACCTGGGACAGCCCTGTGGGAAAGCATCGTGGGAAAGCCTCGAGGGAAAGCCACAGATCCTTGATCCACGCGAAGGGAAGGGTGACACTGCGGCTACAGCTCGGGAGGAAAGCGCACGTGCATGCCCCCACTCGAGACGAGGTCTGACTCCCCTGGGGAGACTCCAGAAGTTCCCCAAGATCCATGTAGGCACTGGAGAGGAATTCTCAGGTTACCGGCACCGACTCCACACAAGATCTTAGGCCCCGGCATCGACAGGAGTGGAATCACGAGAGGCGCCCCGAGCAACTCGCATGGGGACTGGCCTATCCTGAGGCCAACAGAGCGGGTCCCTGAGGTCCCCGTCGTAAGTCGAGAGCACCTGCAGCAACTCGAGAAAATCCAGGAGGTTCTCCCCTCCAGGCGAGATGAGGCCCATTTCCACTGAGGCGTATCGAGGCTTATCACATCTAACATCTGGAACTTCCAAGGGTCCTTCACACCCTTGCTGCAACTCAAGAAGTTCCCCGACATACCCGTCTCCACTCGAGAGGAAGCACCAGAGTTCTGCCCACATCCAGAGGAGCCCCGTGTCCGCCTCCTAGCTCGAGAGGAGGGATCATTTCTCTGCGTGATCGGGAAAGAATTCGCGGCCTTCCTGTCGCATATCAAGAGGAGGCGTTCAACACTGGAAAGGCGAGAGGAACTCCAAGCGTCGTGCCACCATTCCCAGAGTTCCCCAGATGTCTCAGTCCATTCCAGGGAAACCTGTTTTCCCTGCACTGCCTCTACTTTCAAGCCGAGGATCGACTCACACCACGGTGGTACGTGGGACAGCCCTGTGGGAAAGCCTCGTGGGAATGCCTCCTGGGAAAGCCTCGAGGGAAAGCCACAGATCCATTGATCCACGCGAAGGGAAGCGCCACACTGCTGCTACAGCTCGGGAGGAAAGCGCACGGGCAAGCCCCCACTCGAGACGAGGACTGACTCCCCTGGAGAGACTCCAGAAGTACCCCAAGATCCATGTCAGCACTGGAGAGGAATCCTCAGGTTCCGGCACCGACTCCACACAAGGTCTAAGGCCCCAGCATCGACGGGAGAGGAATCCCAGAGGCCGCCGAGCAACTCGCATGGGGACTGGCCTTTCCTGATGCCACCAGAAGCAGGTCCCGGAGGTTCGCGTCGTAAGTCGAGAGCACCTGCCACAACTCGAGAAATTCCAGGAGGTTCTCCCCTCCAGGCGAGAAGAGGCCCATTTCCGATGAGGAGTCTCGAGGCTAATCACACCTAACCCCTGGAACTTCCAAAGGGTCCTTTACACCCTTGCTGCAACTCAAGAGTTCCCCGACATAACCCATCTCCACTCGAGAGGAAGCACGAGAGTCCCGCCATATTCAGAGGGACCCCTTTCCGCCTCCTAACTCGAGAGGAGGGATCCTTTCCCTTCGTGGTGGGGAAAGAATTCCCCGCGTTCCCGTCGCATCTCAAGAGGAGGCTCTCTCCACAGGAAAGGCGAGAGGAACTCCAGGGTTGTGCCACCATTCCCAGAGTCCCCCAGATGTCTCAGTCCCATTCCAGGGAAACCTGTTTTCCCTGCACTGCCTCGACTTTCAAGCCGAGGATCGACTCACACCACGGTGGCACGTGGGACAACCCTGTGGGAAAGCCTCGTGGGAAAGCCACAGATTCCGTGATCCACGCGAAGGGAAGCGTGACACTGCTGCTACAGCTCGGGAGGAAAGCGCACGGTGCATGCCCCCACTCGAGACGAGGACTGACTCCCCTGGGGAGACTCCAGAAGAACCCCAAGATACCATGTCAACACTGGAGAGGAATCCTCAGGTTCCGGCACTGACTCCACATAAAATTTTAGGCCCCGGCATCGACGGAGAGGAATCCCGAGAGGACGCAGAGCAACTCGCATGGGGTCTGGTCTTTCCTGAGGCCACCACAGCGGTCCCTGAGGTCCCCATGTCGGCAAGTCGAGAGGCACTCTCCGCAACTCGAGAAAATCCAGGAGGTTTCGGTCTCCACGCGAGATGAGGCCGCATTTCCGCCTGAGGCGTCATCGAGGCTAATCACATGAATAATTCATGGAAGTTCCAAGGTCCTTAACACGACCTGCTTCAACTCAAGAAGTTTCCCGACAATACCCGTCTCACTCGAGGAAGAAGGCCAAAGAGTCCGCGCCCACATCCAGAGGAGCCGTTTCCGCCTCCGTAAGTTCGAATGAGGAGGATTCCTTTCCTTGGCGTGGTGGGGATAAGAATTCCCGCGTTCCCCAGTCGCAGTCTGAAAGAGGAGGCGCTCTCGTAGCACAGGAAAGGCGAGAGGAAGCTCCCCGGGTCGTGGCCACCATTCACAGAGTCCCGCCCAGATTTTGTCTCAGTCCCATTCCAGGAAAAACCTGTTTTCGGCCGTGCACTGCATCGCTTCAGCCTAAGGGATCGACTTCACAAGGGTCCCAGGCGTGGAGTTGGGTCATGGATCGTTTACAGGGGGTTTTGGGAAGGCTTTTACTCTGGGGAAAGCTCCCATGCGAGGAGGCCCCCAGGGGAATAGAGTCCCAGGGGCGCGCCTCCCTGGGTATTATTCTTGAGTCGTTGACGCGAATTGCACGTGCGATTGAGGTTCCTCGAAAGCTCAAGATCGAGCCCTGTTAGCAGTAGTGTCAAGCTTGTAATTGGGGCATTGCGAGAGGGAAGATGTGACACGTTACTGCTGACAGGCTCATCGCGAGGGATACGACAATCGGGCTAAACGTATCGTCATTGTAGGCGCTCTTCCAGCGAGCATCCAAAAAGTCCCAGGTACCTCGGAAATTCTACCCTGGCGAGACTTTCCAGAAGTACCGTCCAAGATCCATTATCAGCAGGCGGGGAGGGATGCCTCAGGTTCCGCACTACGCTGCTCCACAGCAAGCCTATATGCTCCTGGCGTCAAAATTGGGAGGGTGGACTTCCGCGACGAGGCCCGTGATGAGCTCTATGCTTCGTCAACCTGACTCGCATGGGGAGCTGGCATTTCCTGAGGCCACCGAGAGTGACTGTTCCTTGAGCGTCCTCCCCGGTCCGTAGCGAATAAGCGGTTTGTAGAAGCATCCTGCGGCTAACTCTGAGAAAATTGCACAGGGAGGTTCTCACCTCGTTCCCTTAGGCGAGCATGGATGGCTCACTTATTT
>NW_017192016.1:0-10498 GCF_001704415.2 Capra hircus
AGTCCATTTAGGGAAACCTGTTTTCCCTGCAACCGAGTGTTTTCCCTGCACTGCCTGGACTTTCAAGCCGAGGATCGACTCAACCACGGTGGCACGTGGGACAGCTTGTGGGAAAGACTCGAGGGAAAGCCTCGTGGGAAAGCCTCGAGGGAAAGACACAGATTCCTTGATCCACGCGAAGGGAAGCCAAACACTGCTGCTACAGCTGGGGAGGAAAGCGCTCTTGCATGCCCCCACTCGAGACGAGGACTGACTCCCCAGGGGAGACTCAGGAAGTACCCCAAGATCCATGTCAGCACTGGAGAGGAATCCTCAGGTTCCGGCACCGACTCCACACAAGGTCTTAGGCCCCGCATCGACAGGAGAGAAATCCCGAGAGGCCCCGGAGCAACTAGCATGGGGAATGGCCTTTCCTGAGGCTACCAGAGCGTGTCCCTGAGGTCCCCGTCGTAAGTGGAGAGCAACTGCCGCAACTCGAGAAAATCCAGAAGGTTCTCCCCTCCAGGCGAGATGAGGCCCATTTCCAATGAGGCCTCTCGAGGCTAATCACACCTAACCTTGGAACATCCAAAGGGTACATCACCCACTTGTTGCAAATCAAGAAGTTCCCCGACATAACCGTCTCCACTTGAGAGAAAAGCTCGAGCCTCCCGCCCACATCCAGAGGAGCCCGTTTCCGCCTCCTAGCTCGAGAGGAGGGATCCTTTCCCTGCGTGGTCGGGAAAGAATTCCCGGCGTTTCCGTCGCATTTCAAGAGGAGGCGCTATCCACAGGAAAGGCGAGAGGAACTCCAGGGTCGAGCCACCATACCCTGAGTCCCCAGATGTCTCAGTCCATTCCAGGGAAACCAGTTTTCTCTGCACTGCCTCGACTTTCAAGCCGAGGATCGACTCACACCTCGGTGGTACGTGGGACAGCCCTGTGGGAAAGCCTCGTGGGAAAGCCTCCTGCGAAAACGTCGAGTGAAAGCCACAGATTTCTTCATCCACGCGAAGGGAAGCATGACACTGCTGCTACAGCTCGGGAGGAAAG
This sequence comes from Capra hircus, assembly GCF_001704415.2. Taxonomy (NCBI): domain Eukaryota; kingdom Metazoa; phylum Chordata; class Mammalia; order Artiodactyla; family Bovidae; genus Capra; species Capra hircus. The sequence goes on from NW_017192016.1 coordinate 1,033, forward strand.
TGCAGGTGCATGGCCTAAGTCGAGACGAGGACTGAATCCCCGGTGGAGACTCCAGAAGTACCCCAAGATCCATGTCAGCACTGGAGAGGAATCCTCAGCTTCCGGCACCGACTCCACACAAGATCTTAGGCCCGGGCATCAACGGGAGAGGAATCCCGAGATGCCCCCGTGCAACGCGCATGGGACTGGCCTTTCTTGAAGCCACCAGAGCGGGTCCCTGAGGTCCCCATCGTAAATCGAGATCACGTGCCGCAACTCGAGAAAATCCATGAGGGTTTCCCCTCCAGGCGAGATGAGGCCCATTTCCCCTGAGGCGTCTGGAGGCTAATCACACCTAACATCAGGAACTTCCAAAGGGTCCTTCACATCCTTGCTGCAACTCAAGAAGTTCCCCGACATACCCTTCTGCACTCGAGACGAAGCACGAGAGTCCCGCCCACATGCAGAGGAGCCCCGTTTCCGCCTCCTAGCTCGAGAAGAGGGATCCTTTCCCTGCGTGGTCGGGAAAGAATTCTGGGCGTTGCCGTCGCATCTCAAGAGGAGGTGCTCTCTACAGGAAAGGCAAGAGGAACTCCAGTGTCGTTCCACCATTCCCGAGTCCCCAGATGTCTCAGTCCATTCCAGGGAAAACTCTTCTCCCTGCACTGCCTCGACTTTCAAGCCGAGGATCGACTCCCACCACGGTGGCAAGTGGGACAGCCCTGTGGGAAAGCCTCGTGGGAAACCTCGTGGGAAAGCCTCGAGGGAAAGTCACAGATCCCTTGATCCACGCGAAGTGAAGCGTGATACTGCTGCTACAGCTCGGGAGGAAAGCGCACGTGCATGCCCCCACTCGACAGGAGGACTGACTCCCCTGGGGAAACTCCAGAAGTACCCTAGGATCCATGTCAGCATTGGAGAGGAATCCTCAGGTTCCAGCACCGTCTCCACACAAGGTTGTAGGCCCGGCATCGACGGGAGAGGAGTCCCGAGAGGCCCCGGGCAACTCGCAAGGGGACTGGCCTTTCCTGAGGCCACCAGAGCGGGTCCCTGAAGTCCCCGTCGTAATTCGAGAGCACCTGCCTCAACTCGAGAAAATCCAGGAGGTTCTCCCCTCCAGGCGAGATGAGGCCCATTTCCGCTGAGGCGTCCCGAGGCTAATCACATCTAAACTCAGGAACTTCCAAAGGGTCCTTCACACCCTTGCTGCAACTCAAGACGTTCCCCGACATACCCTTCTGCACTCGAGAGGAAGCACGAGAGTCCCGCCCACATCCAGAGGAGCCCCGTTTCCGCCTCAAAGCTCGAGAGGTGGGTCCTTTCCCTGCGTGCTATGGAAAGAATTCCAGGCGTTCCCGTCGCATCTCAAGAGGAGGCGCTCTCAACAGGAAAGGCGAGAGGAACTCCAGGGTCGTGCCACCATTACCAGAGTCCCCCAGATGTCCCAGTCCATTCCAGGGAAACCTGTTTTCCCTGCACTGCCTCGACTTTCAAGCCCTGGATCGACTCACATCACGGTGGCACGTGGACAGCCCTGTGGGAAAGCCTCTTGGGAAATCCTCGTGGGAAAGCCTTGAGGGAAAGCCACAGATCCCTTGAACCACGCGAACGGAAACGTGACACTGCTGCTACAGCTCGGGAGGAAAGCGCACGTGCATGCCCCCACTCGAGACGACGTCTGACTCCCCTGTGGAGACTCCAGAAGTACCCCAAGATCCATGTCAGCACTGGAGAGTAATCCTCAGGTTCCGGCACCAATCCCACACAAGGACTTAGGCCCGGCATCGACAGGAGAGGAATCCCGAGAGGCCCCTGTGTAACTCACATGGGGACTGTCTTTCTTGAAGCCACCAGAGCGGGTCCCAGAGGTCCCCGTCGTAAGTCAAGAGCACCTGCCGCAACTCGTGAAAATCCAGGAGGGTCTCCCCTCCAGGCGAGATGAGGCCCATTTCCCCTGAGGCGTCTCGAGGCAAATCACACCTAACATCTGGAACTTCCAAAGGGTCCTTCACACCCTTGCTGCAACTCAAGAAGTTCCCTGACATACCCGTCTCCACTCGAGAGGAATCACGAGAGTCCCGCCACATCCAGAGGAGCCCCGTTTCCGACTCCTAGCTCGAGGGAGGCATCCTTTCCCTGCGTGGTCGGTAAAGAATTCCGGGCGTTCCCTTCGCATCTCAAGAGGAGGTGCTCTCTACAGGAAAGGCGACAGGAGCTGCAGGGTCGTGCCACCATTCCCAGAGTCCCCCAGATATCTCAGTCAATTCCAGGGAAACCTGTTTTCCCTGCACTGCCTCGACTTTCAAGCCGAGGATCGACTCACACCACGGTGGCACGTGGGACAGCCCTGTGGGAAAGCCTCGTGGGAAAGCCTCCTGGGAAAGCCTCGAGAGAAAGCCACAGATCCCTTGATCCCCGCGACGGGAAGTGTGACGCTGCTGCTACAGTTCGTGAGGAAAGCGCACGTGCATGCCCCCACACGAGATGAGCACTGACTCCCCAGGAGAGACTCCAGAAGTACCCCAAGATCCATGTCAGCACTGGAGAGGAATCCTGAGGTTTAGCCCCGACTCCACACAAGGTCTTAGGCCCCGACATTGACGGAGAGGAATCCCGAAAGGCCCCCTTGCAACTCCCATGGGCACTGGCCTTTCCTGAGGCCACCAGAGCGGGTCCCTGAGGTCCCTTTCGTAACTCGAGAGACCCTGCCCAACTCTAGAAAATCCAGGAGGTTCTCTGCACCAGGCGAGATGAGGCCCATTTCCTCTGAGGCTTCTGGAGACTCATCACACCTAAACTCTGGAAATTCAAAAGGGTCCTTGCTGCAACTCAAGAAGTTCCCCGACATACCCGTCTCCACTCGAGAGGAAGCACGAGGGTCCCACCCACATCCAGAGGAACCCCGTTTCAGCCTGGTAGCTCGAGATGATGGATCCTATCCTTCTTAGTCAAGAAAGATTTTTCAGCGTTCCCGTGGCCTCTCAAGAGCAAGGGCTCTCAATAGGAAAGGCGAGAGGAACTCCAGGGTCGTGCCACCATTCCAAGAGTCCCCCAGATATCTCAGTCCATTTCAGAGGAACCTGTTTTCCCTGCAATGCCTCGACTTTCACGCCTAGGATCCACTCACACCATGGTGGCACGTGGGACAGCCCTTGGGAAAGCCTCGTGGGAAAGCCACAGATCCCTTGATCCCGCGAAGGGAAGCGTGATACATCTGCTACACTGTCCCTGAGGTCACGGTCGTATGTTGAGAGCACCTGCCCCAACTCGAGAAAATCCAGGAGGTTCTCTGCTCCAGTCTAGATGAGGCCCATTTTCTCTGCGGCGTCTCGAGAGTAATCACACCTAAACTCTGGAACTTTCAAAGGGTCCTACACACCCTTGCTACAACTCAGGCGGTTCCCCGATATACCCGTCTCCACTCCAGAGGAAGCTCGATGGTCCGGCCTCCTCCAGAGGAGCTCCGTTTCCGCCTCCAATCTCGAGATGAGGGATCCTTCCCTGCTTCCTCGGGAAAGAATTCCCAACGTTTCCAATGCATCTCAAGAGGAGGCGCGCTGCACAGGAAAGGCGAGAGGAACTCATGGGTCGTGCCACCATTCCAAGTGCCCCCAGATGTCTCCGTCCATTCCAGAGGATCCTGTTTTCCCTGCACTGCTTCGACTTTCATGCTGAGGATCGGCTCACACCACAGTGGCACGTGGGAGAGCCTTGTGGGAAAGCCTCGTGGGACAGCCTCGAGGGAAAGCCACAGATCCCTTGATCCACGCGACGGGAAGCGTGACACTGCTGCTACAGCTCGGGAGGAAAGCGCACGTGCATGCCCCACTCGAGACGTGGCCTGACTCCTTTGTGGAGACTCCAGAAGTACCCCAAAATCCATGTCAGCACTGGAGAGGAATCCTCAGGTACCGGGACCGACTCCACACAAGGTGTTAGGCACCGGCATCGACGGGAGAGGAATCACGAGAGGCCCCTAGCAACACGCATGATAACTGGCTTTTCCTGTGGCCGCCAGAGCGGGTCCCTGAATCCCCGTCGTAACTCGAGAGCACCTGCCGCAACTCGAGAAAATCCAGGAGGTTCTCCGATCCAGGGGAGATGAGGCCCATTTCCGCTGTGGCGTCTCGAGGCTAATCACACCTAACCTCTGGAAATAACAAAGGGTCCTTCACACCCTTGCTGCAACTCAAGAAGTTCCCCCACATGCCCGTCTCCACTCGAGAGGAAACACGAGAGTCCCACCAACATACAGAGGAGGCCTGTTTCCACTTCCTAGCTCGAGAGGAGGGATCCTTTCCCTGCGTGATCGGTCAAGAACTCCCGGCGTTCCCGTCGCATCTCAAGAGGAGGCGCTCTCCACACGAAAGACGAGAGGAACTCCAGGGTCGTGCCACCATTCCCAGAGTCCACCATGTGTCTCAGTCCATTCCAGGGAAAACTGTTTTCCCTGCACTGCCTCGACTTTCAAGACGAGGATGGACTCACACCACTGTAGCACGTGGGACAGCCCTGTGGAAAAGCCTCGTGGGAAAGCCTCGAGGGAAAGCTTCGAGGGAAAGCCAGAGATCCCTTGATCCAAGCGAAGGGAAGAGTGACACAGCTGCTACAGATCGGGAGGAAAGCGCACGTGCACGGCCCCACTGGAGACGAGGACTTACTCTCTGGGGAGACTCCAGAATTACCCCAGGAACCATGTCAGCACTGGAGAGGAATCCTCAGGTTATGTCACCATCTCCACACAAGGTCTTAGGCCCCGGCAGCGATGGGAGAGGAATTCCGAAAGGCCCCCGAGCAACTCGCATGGGGACTGGCCTTTCCTGAGGCCACCAGAGCGGGTCCCTGAGGGCCCCGTCGTAAGTCGAGGGCACCTGCCGCAACTCGAGAAAATCCAGGAGGTTCTCCCCTCTAAGCGAGATGATGCCCATTTCCACAGAGGCGTCTGGAGGGTAATCACACCTAACCTCTGGAACTTCCAAAGGATCCTTCACACCCTTGCTGCAACTCAAGAAGTTCCCCGACATACCCGTCTCCACTCGAGAGGAAGCACGAGAGTCCCGCCCACATGCAGAGGAGCCACGTTTCCGCCTCATTGGACGAGAGGAGGAATCCTTTCCCTGCGTGGTGGGAAAAGAATTCTCGGCATTCCCGTCCCATCTCAAGAGGACGCGCTCTCCACAGGAAAGACGAGAGGAACTCCAGGGTCGTGCCACCATTCCCAGAGTCTCCCAGATGTCTCAGTCCATTCCAGGGAAACCTGTTTTCCCTGCACTGCCTCGACTTTCAAGCCGAGGACCGACTCACACCACGGTGGTACGTGGGACAGCCCTGTGAGAAAGCCTCGTGGGAAAGCCTCCTGGGAAAGCCTCGAGGGAAATCCACAGATGCCTTGATCCACTCGAAGGGAAGAGTGAAAATGCTGCTACAGCTCGGGAGGAAAGCGCACGTGCATGCCCCACTCGAGACGAAAACTGACTCCCCTGGGGAGACTCCAGAAGTACCCCAAGTTCCATGTCAGCACTGGAGAGGAATCCTCAGGTTCTGGCACCGACTCCACACAAGGTCTTAGGCCCCGGCATCGACGGGGAGAGGAATCCCGAGAGGCCTCCGAGCAACTCGCATGGGGACTGGCCTTTCGTGAGGCCACCAGAGCGCGTACCAGACGTCCCCGTCGTAAGTCGAGAGCACCTGCCGCAACTCGAGAAAATCCAGGAGGTTCTCCCCTCCAGGCGAGATGAGGCCCATTTCCCTGAGGCGTCTCGAATCTAATTACACCTAACCTCTGGAACTTCCAAAGGGTCCTTCACACCCTTGCTGCAACTCAAGAAATTCCCCGACATACCCGTCTCCACTCGAGAGGAAGCACGAGAGTCCCGCCCACATCCAGAGCAGCCCTATTTCCGCCTCCTAGCTCGAGAGGAGGGATCCTTTCCCTGCGTGGTCGGGAAAGAATTCCCGAAGTTCCCGTCGCATCTCAAGAGGAGGCGCTCTCCACAGGAAAGGCGAGAGGAACTCCAGGGTCGTGCCACCATTCCCAGAGTCCCCAAGATGTCTCAGTCCATTCCAGGGAAACCTGTTTTCCCTGCACTGCCTCGACTTTCAAGCCGAGGATGGACTCACACCACGGTGGCACGTGGGACATCCTGTGGGATCGTGGGAAAGCCTCGTGGGAAAGCCTCGAGGGAAAGCCACACATCCCTTGATCCACGCGAAGGGAAGCATGACAGTGCTGCTACAGTTCCGGAGGAAAGCGTACGTGCATGCCCCCACTCGAGACGAGGACTGACTCCCCTGGGGAGACTCCAGAAGTACCCCAAGATCCATGTCAGCACTGGAGAGGAATCCTCAGGTTCCGGCACCGCCTCCACACAAGGTCTTATGCCGGGGTCCAGCCCCGGTGGATCCAGGGAATTCGAAGGGTGGACGGCGTTGGTGTGGAAAGACTTGTTTATTTATTAATGCAAGATTAGATTAGGAAACTATAGTGTAGTAAGAAGATTAATTGGAGGAAGAGGGCTGAATAGCTTGGTTTACGCGGAAGGCCAATAAAATTCCAGACAAGGAATTTGCACCACCTACGTTGGGCCACCGGCGCCCGCTTGAATATCTAAGGGTGCCGCGCCTTAAGGTCCCTTTCGTGCGGGTCTTAACAGCCAGGGCAAGTAAGTAGACCTGGCGAGCCTCCGCACTCCAGGTGGAGATTCAGCCTGAAGTTAAAGTAAAGAGCAGAGAGAAGGAAAGGTAGAGAAGAAGAAAGAGAGAGAAAGACACGGGGGAGCCAGAGTCCTAAGAAACCAGGCTGAGAGACTAGTTCGAGAAGCTGGTCCGAGAAATTGGCCCCGGCCCCTGGCCTCCTCCTTTATTGTTCAGAAGGCCTTTTATACTTTTGATAAAACATGGAGATCAATGGATAACACAAAATTATGTAGTGTTCGCAACCCAGATTCTTTCTGTATATCATTTTGTATACAAAAGGTCTCAGGTGATTTACATTATCTTCTGGCCAAGAGGCTTGTTAACACTTTTTGGCTGTCTTCCTTAATGAATGTTAATTTTGTTTCCCCAGAAGTGTTTTTCTTTAATCTGCATCTCCTTAAAGCATTAAAGTTACATCTCTATAGAACAAAGGTGCAGTGGGTTATAACAAAGAAGGTACTTAACTCAAAGATCTAATGTTGCTAATACCAGGTCTACTACTTGTTTTTCTATATACCAACTATATCTAAAAATAAAGGATATGAAAATTTGGCAGCAAGCATTGACCCAAAAATGAAACTTTTAATCAGTCCTATTCTAAAGATTTTGACTCCTCGGAAGCTCCTGCATTCCTAGGATATTTTAAGCTTCCTGTGCCCCCTGCGGTCAGGAGGCCTCAAACAATCACAAGCGCAGCTGTACGAGTCCTACAGGCAGGCTAGAAAGCCATCAGAGGGTTTTTTGGATTGAAACACTCTTTCAAATGCTGAAGACTAACGTCCTGAATTGACTTTTTCCAGAAAAGGTCAGAAGAGTGAAAAAGCAGAGCACAAAAACCGGCAGATTTTTGTTGGGGTACATGCTTAAAAATTTCCAGAGGGGTCCCTGAAGTCTGAGCACGCCTTGCGTATGTCAGCTTCCTTCCTCATAACCTTGTCACGGGCGGGCTTCCTCACACTGGCTCCCGGCAGTCTTAGGCCCTGGCATCGACGGGAGAGGAATCCCGAGAGGCCCCGAGCAACTCGCATGCGGACTGGCCTTTCCTGAGGCCACCAGAGCGGGTCCCTGAGGTACCCGTCGTAAGTCGAGAGCACCTGCTGCAACTCGAGAAAATCCAGGAGGTTCTCCCCTCCAGGCGAGATGAGGCCCATTTCCGCTGAGGCGTCTCGAGGCTAATCACACCTAACCTCTGGAACTTCCAAAGGGTCCTTCACACCCTTGCTGTAACTCAAGAAGTTCCCCGACATACCCGTCTCCACACGAGAGGAAGCACGAGAGTCCGCCCTCATCCAGATGAGCCCCGTTTCCGTCTCCTAGCTCGAGAGGAGGGATCCTTCCCCTGCGTGGTCGGGAAAGAATTCCCGGCGTTTCCGTCGCATCTCAAGAGGAGGCGCTCTCCACAGGAAAGACGAGAGGAACTCCAGGGTCGTGCCACCATTCCCAGAGCCCCCCAGATGTCTCAGTCCATTCCAGGGAAACCTGTTTTCCCTGCACTGCCTCGACTTTCAAGCCGAGGATCGACTCTCACCACGGTGGCACGTGGGACAGCCCTGTGGGAAAGCCTCGTGGGAAAGCCACAGATCCCTTGATCCACACGAAGGGAGCGTGACACTGCTGCTACAGCTCGGGAGGAAAGCGCACATGCATGCCCCCACTCGAGACGAGGACTGACTCCCTGGGGAGACTCAGGAAGTACCCCAAGATCCATGTCAGCACTGGAGAGGAATCCTCACGTTCCGGCACCGACTCCACTCAAGGTCTTATGCCGGGGTCCAGCCCGGTGGATCCAGGGAATTCGAAGGGTGGACGGCGTTGGCGTGGAAAGACTTGCTTATTTATTAATGTAAGATTAGATTAGGAAACTATAGTGTAGTAAGAAGATTAAGTGGAGGAAGAGGGCTGAATAGCTTGGTTTACGCGGACGGCCAATAAAAATTCCAGACAAGCAATTTGCACCACCTACGTTGGGCCACCGGCGCCCGCTTGAATATCTAAGGGTGCCTCGCCTTAAGCTCCCTTTCCTGTGGGTCTTAACAGCCAGGGCAAGTAAGTAGACTTGGCGAGCCTCCGCACTCCAGGTGGAGATTCAGCCTGAAGTTATAGTAAGGAGCAGAGAGAAGGAAAGGTAGAGAAGAAGAAAGAGAGAGAAAGACACGGGGGAGCCAGAGTCCCAAGAAACCAGGCTGAGAGACTAGTTCGAGAAGCTGGTCCGAGAAACTGGCCCCCGGCCCCTGGCTCCTCCTTTATTGTTCAGAAGGCCTTTTATACTTTTGATAAAACATGGAGATCAATGGATAACACAAAATTATGTAGCGTTCACAACCCAGATTCTTTCTGTATATCATTTTGTATACAAAAGGTCTCAGGTGATTTACATTATCTTCTGGCAAGAGGCTTGTTAACACTTTTTGGCTCTCTTCCTTAATGAATGTTAATTTTGTTTCCCCTGAAGTGTTTTTCTTTAATCTGCATCTCCTTAAAGCATTAAAGTTACATCTCTATAGAAAAAAAGGTGCAGTGGGTTATAACAAAGAAGTACTTAACTCAAAGATCTAATGTTGCTAATACAGGTCTACTACTTGTTTTTCTATATACCAACTATATCTAAAATAAAGGATATGAAAATTTGGCAGCAAGCATTGACCCAAAAAATGAAACTTTTAATCAGTCCTACTCTAAAGATTTTGACTCCTCGGAAGCTCCTGCATTCGCTAGGATGTTTTTAAGCTTCCTTTTGCCTCCTGCGGTCAGGAGGCCTCTGTGTCCGTGTGATGTGGTTGTTGGAGGGCCG
>NW_017192017.1:0-10498 GCF_001704415.2 Capra hircus
CAGGAAAACCTATTTTCCCTGCACTGCTCGACTTTCAAGTCGAGGATCGACTCACACCACGGTGGCACGTGGGACTGCCCGTGGGAAAGCCTCGTGGAAAGCCTCCTGGAAAGCCTCGTGGGAAAGCCTCGAGAAATCCACAGATCCCTTGATCCACTTGAAGGGAAGCGCGACACCGCTGCTACAGCTCGGGAGAAAGCGCACGTGCATGCCCCACTCGAGACGAGGACTGACTCCCCTGGGGAGACTCCAGAAGTACCCCAAGATCCATGTCAGCACTGGAGAGGAATCCTCAGGTTCCGGAACTGACTCCACACAAGGTCTTAGGCCCCAGTACCGAGGAGAGGAATCCCGAGAGGCCCCGAGCAAACCGCATGGGGAATGGCCCTTTCCTGAGGCCACCAGAGCGGATTCCTGAGGTCCCGTCGTAAGTCGAGAGCACCTGCCGCAACTCGAGAAAATCCAGGAGGTTCTCCCCTCCAGGCGAGATGAGGCCCATTTCGCTGAGGCGTCTCGAGGCTAGTCACACCTAACCTCTGGAACTTCCAACGGGTCCTTCACACCCTTAGCCTGGCAACTCAAGAAGTTCCCCGACATACCCGTCTCCACTCGAGACGAAGCATGAGAGTCCCGCCCACATCCAGAGGAGCCCCGTTTCCGCCTCCTAGCTCATGAGAGGAGGGATCCATTTCCCTGCGTGGTCGGGAAAGAATTCCCGGCGTTCCCGTCGCATCTCCAAGAGGAGGCGCTCTCCACAGGAAAGGCGAGAGGAACTCCAGGGTCATGCCACCATTCCCAGAGTCCCCAGATGTCTCTGTCGATTCCAGGAAAACCTGTTTTCCCTGCACTGCGTCGACTTTCAAGCCGAGGATCGACTCACAACACGGTGACACGTGGGACAGCCCTGTGGGAAAGCCTCGTGGGAAAGCCTCGTGGGAAAGCCTCGAGGGAAAGCCACAGATCCCTTGATCCACGCGAAGGGAAGCATGACACTGCTGCTACAGCTCGGAAGGAAAGCGCACGTGCATGCCCCCACTCGAGAGGAGGACTGACTCTACTGGGGAGACTCCAGAAGTCCCCCAGATCCACGTCAGCACTGGAGAGGAATACTCAGGTTCCGGCACCGGCTCCACACAAGATCTTAGGCCCCGGCATCGACGGGAGAGGAATCCCGAGAGGCCCCCGAACAACTCGCATGGGACTGGCCTTTCCAGAGCCCACCAGAGTGGGTCCCTGAGGTCCCCGTCGTAAGTCGAGAGCACCTGCCGCAACTCGAGAACATCCAGGAGGTTCTCCCCTCCAGGCGAGATGAGTGCCATTTCCGCTGAGGCATCTCGAGGCTAATCACACCTAACCTCTGGAGCTCCCAAAGCGACTTCACACCCTTGCTGCAACTCAAGAAGATCCCCGACATACCCGTCTACACTCGAGAGGAAGCACGAGAGTCCCGCCCACATCCAGAGGAGCCCCGTTTCCGCCTCCTAGCTCGAGAGGAGGGATCCTTTCCCTGCGTGGTCGGGAAACAATTCCTGGCGTTTCCGTCGCATCTCAAGAGGAGGCGCTCTCCACAGGAAAGGCGAGAGGAACTCCAGGGTCGTTCCACATTCCCAGAGTCCCCAGGATGTCTCAGTCCATTCCAGGGAAACCTGCTTTCCCTGCACTGCCTCGACTTTCAAGCGAAGATCGACTCACACCACGGTGGCACGTGGGACAGCCCTGTGGGAAAGCCTCGTTGGAAAGCCTCGAGAGAAAGCCACAGATCCCTTGATCCACGCGAAGGGAAGCGTGACACTGCTGCTACAGCTCGAGGGGAAAGCGCATGTGCATGCCCCCACTCGAGACGAGGACTGACTCCACTGGGAGACTACAGAAGAACCCCAAGATCCATGTCAGCACTGGAGAGGAATGCTAAGGTTCCGGCACCGACTCCACACAAGATCTTATGCCCCGGACATAGACGGGAGAGGAATCCCGAGAGGCCCCGAGCAACTCGCATGGGGACTGGCCTTTCCTGAGGCCACCAGAGCGGGTCCCTGAGGTCCCCGTAGTAAGTCGAGAGCACCTGCTGCAACTCGAGAAAATCCAGGAGGTTCTCCCCTCCAGGCGAGATGAGGCCCATTTCCGCTGAGGCATCTCGAGGCTAATCACACCTAACCTCTGGAACTTCCAAAGGGTTCTTCACACCCTTGCTGCAACTCAAGAAGTTCCCCGACATACCCGTCTCCACTTGAGAGGAAGCACGAGAGTCCCGGCCACATCCAGAGGAGCCCCGTTTCCGACTCCTAGCCTGAGATGAGGGATCCTTTCCCTGCTTGGTCGGGAAAGAATTCCCGGCGTTCCCGTCGCATCTCAAGAGGAGGCGCTCTCCACAGGAAAGGCGAGAGGAACTCCAGGGTCGTGACACCATTCCCAGAGACAACCAGGTGTCTCAGTCCATTCCAGGGAAACCTGTTTTCCCTGCACTGCGTCGACTTTCAAGCCGAGGATCGACTCACACCACGGTGGCACGTGGGGCAGCCCTGTGGGAAAGCCTCGTGGGAAAGCCTCGTGGGAAAGCCTCGAGGGAAAGCCACAGATCCCTTGATCCACGCGATGGGAAGCGTGACACTGCTGCTACAGCTCGGGAGGAAAGCGCACGTGCATGCCCCCACTCGAGACGAGGACTGAGTCTCCTGGCTAGACTCCAGAAGTACCCCAAGATCCATGTCAGCACTGGAGAGGAATCCTCAGGTTCTGGCACCGACTCCACACGAGGTCTTAGGCCGCAGCATCGACGGGAGAGGAATCCCAAGAGTCCCCCGAGCAACTCCCATGGGGAATGGCCTTTCCTGAGGCCACCAGAATGGGTCCCTGAGGTCCCCGTCGAAAGTCGAGAGCACCTGCCGCAACTCGAGAACATCCAGGAGGTTCTCCCCTCCAGGCGAGATGAGTGCCATTTCCGCTGAGGCATCTCGAGGCTAATCACACCTAACCTCTGGAGCTTCCAAAAGGTCCTTCGCACCCTTGATGCAACTCAGGAAGTTTCCCGACATACCCGTCTCCACTCGAGAGGAAGCAGGAGAGTTCTGCCCACATCCAGAGGAGCCCCGTTTCCGCCTCCTAGCTCGAGAGGAGGGATCCTTTCCCTGCGTGTTCGGGAAAGAAATCCCGGCGTTCCCGTCGCATCACAAGAGGAGACGCTCTCCACAGGAAAGGCGAGAGGAACTCCAGGGTCGTGACACCATTCCCAGAGTCCCCCAGATGTCTCAGTCCATTCCAGGGAAACTTGTTTTCCCTGCACTGCCTTCGACTTTAAAGCCGAGGATCGACTCACACCACGGTGGCATCGTGGGACAGCCCTGTGAGAAAGCCTCGTGGGAAAGCCTCGTGGGAAAGCCTCAAGGGAAAGCCACAGATCTCTTGATCCACGCGAAGGGAAGAGTGACACTTGTGCTACAGCTCGGGAGGAAAGCGCACGTGCATGCCCCCGCTCGAGACGAGGACTGACTCCCCTGGGGAGACTCCAAAAGTACCCCAGGATCCATGTCTGCACTGGAGAGGAATGCTCAGGTTCCGGCACGGACTCCATACAAGATCTTAGGCCCTGGCATCGACGAGAGAGGAATCCCGAGAGGCCCCCAATCAACTCGCATGTGGACTGGCCTTTCCTGAGGCCACCAGAGCGGGTCCCTGAGGTCCCCGTCGTAAGTCGAGATTGCCTGCCACAACTCGAGAAAATTCAGGAAGTACTCCCCTCCAGGCGAGATGAGGCCCATTTCCCAGAGGCGTCTCGAGGCTAATCACACCTAACCTATGGAACTTCCAAAGGGTCCTTCACACCCTTGCTGCAACTCAAGAAGTTCCCTGACATACCCGTCTCCACTCGAGAGGAAGCACGAGATTCCCGCCCACATCTAGAGGAGCCCCGTTTCCGCCTCCTAGCTCGAGAGGAGGGATCCTTTCCCTGTGTTTTCGGGAAAGAATTCCCGGCGTTCCCATCGCATCTCAAGAGGAGGCCCTCTCCACAGGAAAGGCGAGCGGAACTCCAGGGTGTGCCACAAATCTGATAGTCCCCCAGATGTCTCAGTCCATTCCAGGGAAACCTGTATTCCCTGCACTGCCTCGAGTTTCAAGCCGAGGATCGACTCACACCACGTTGGCACGTGGGACAGCCCTGTGGAAAAGCCTCGTGGGAAAGCCTTGTGGAAAAGACTCGAGGAAAAGCCACTGATTCCTTGATCCACTCGACGGGAAACATGACACTGCTGCCCCATCTCGGGAGGAAAGCGCACTTGCATGCCCCCAAACGAGACGAGGACTGACTCCCCTAGGGAGACTCCAAAAGTACCCCAAAATCCATGTCAGCACTGGGGAGGAATGCTCAGGTTCCGGCACCGACTCTACACAAGGTCTTAGGCCCCGGCATCGACGGGAGAGGAGGCCCTAGAGGCCCCCGAATTACTCGCATGGGGACTGGCCTTTCCTGAGGCCACCAGAGCGGGTCCCTGATGTCCCCGTCGTAAGTCGAGAGCACCTGCCGCAACTCGAGAAAATCCAGGAGGTTCGCCCCTCCAGGCGAGATGAGGCCCATTTCCGCTGAGGCGCCGCGAGGCTAATCACACCTACCCTCTGGAACTTACAAAGGGTCTTTCACACCCTGGCTGCAACTCAAGAATTTCCCCGACATACCCGTCTCCACTCGAGAGGAATCACGAGAGTCCCGCCCTCATCCAGAGGAGCCCCGTTTCCGCCTCCTAGCTCGAGAGGAGAGATCCTTCCCCTGCGTGGTCGGGAAAGAATTCCCGGCATTTCCGTCGCATCTCAAGAGGAGGCACTCTCCACAGGAAAGGCGAGAGGAACTCCAGGGTCGTGCCACCATTCCCAGAGTCCCCCAGATGTCTCAGTCCATTCCAGGGAAACCTGTTTTCCCTGCACTGCCTCGACTTTCAAGCCGACGATCGACTCACACCACGGTGGCACGTGGGCAGCCTTTGTGGGAAAGCCTCGTGGGAAAGCATCGTGGGAAAGCCTCGAGGGAAAGCCACAGATCTCCTTGATCCACGCGAAGGGAAGCGTGACACTGCTGCTACAGCTCGGGAGGAAAGCGCACGTGCATGCCCCAACTCGAGACGAGGACTGACTCCCTTAGGGAGACTCCAAAAGTACCCCAGGAACCATGTCAGCACTGGAGTGGAATCCTCCGGTTCCTGCACCTACTCTACACAAGGTCTTAGGACCCAGCATCGACGGGAGAGGAATCCCGAGAGGCCCCATGCAACTAGCATGGGGACTGGCCTTTCCTGAGGCCACCAGAGCGGGTCCCAGAGGTCCCCGTCGTAAGTCGAGAGCACCTGCCGCAACTAGAGAAAATCCAGGAGGTTCTCCCTTCCAGGCGAGATGAGGCCCATTTCCGGTGAGGCGTCTCGAGGCTAATCACACCGAACATCTGGAATTTCCAAAGGGTCCTTCACACCCTTGCTGCAACTCAAGAAGTTCCCCGACATACCCGTCTCCACTCGAAAGGAAGCACGAGAGTCCGGCCCACATCCAGAGGAGCCCCGTTTCCGCCTCCTAGCTCGAGAGGAGGGATCCTTTCCCTTCGTGTTCGGGAAAGAATTCCCGACGTTTCCGTCGCATCTCAAGAGAGGCGCTCTCCACAGGAAAGGCGAGAGGAACTCCAGGGTCGTGCCACCATTCCCAGAGTCCCTCAGATGTCTCAGTCCAATTCAGGGAAACCTTTTTTCCCTGCACTGCCTCGACTTTCAAGCCGAGGATCGACTCTCACCACGGTGGCACGTGGGACAGCCTTGTGGGAAAGACTCGAGGGAAAGCCTCGTGGGAAAGCCTCGAGGGAAAGCCACAGATCCCTTGATCCACGCGAAGGGAAGCCTGACACTGCTGCTATAGCTGGTGAGGAAATCGCACGTGCATGCCCCCACTCGAGACGAGGACTGACTCCCCAGGGGAGACTCAGGACGTACCCCAAGATCCATGTCAGGACTGGAGAGGAATCCTCAGGTTCCGGCACCGACTCCACACAAGGTCTTAGGACCCGGCATCGACAGGAGAGGAATCCCGAGAGGCCCCCGATGCAACTCGCATGGGGAATGGCCTTTCCTGAGGCCACCAGAGCATGTCCCTGAGGTCCCCGTCGTAAGTGGAGAGAAACTGCTGCAACTCGAGAAAATCCAGAAGGTTCTCCCCTCCAGGCGAGATGAGGCCCATTTCCAATGAGGCCTCTCGAGGCTAATCACACCTAACCTCTGGAACTTCCAAAGGGTACATCACCCACTTGTTGCAACTCAAGAAGTTCCCCGACATAGCCGTCTCCACTTGAGAGAAAGCTCGAGCCTCCCGCCCACATCCAGAGGAGCCCCGTTTCCGCCTCCTAGCTCGAGAGGAGGGATCCTTTCCCTGCGTGTTCGGGATAGAATTCCCGGCGTTTCCATCGCATCTCAAGAGGAGGCGCTCTCCACAGGAAAGGCGAGAGGAACTCCAGGGTCGAGCCACCATACCCAGAGTCCCCCAGATGTCTCAGTCCATTCCAGGGAAACCAGTTTTCCCTGCACTGCCTCGACTTTCAAGCCGAGGATCGACTCACACCACGGTGGCACGTGGGACAGCCCTGTGGGAAAGCCTCGTGGGAAAGCCTCCTGCAAAAACCTCGATGAAAGCCACAGATTTCTTCATCCACGCGAAGGGAAGCATGACACTGCTGCTACAGCTCGGGAGGAAAGTGCACGTGCATGACCTAAGTCGAGACGAGGACTGACTCCCCTGGGGAGACTCCAGAAGTACCCCAAGATCCCATGTCAGCACTGGAGAGGAATCCTCAGGTTCCGGCACCGTCTCCACACAACGTCTTAGGCCCCGGCATCGACGGGAGAGGAATCCCGAAGGACCCCCTAGCAACTCGCATGGGGACTGGCCTTTCCTGAGGCCACCAGACCAGGTCCCTGAGGTCCTCGTCTTAAGTCGAGAGCACCTGTGGCAACTCTAGAAAATCCAGGAGGTTCTCCCCTCCAGGCGAGATGAAGCCCATTTCCGCGGAGGCGTCTCGAGGCTAATCAACCTGGCCTCTGGAACTTCCAAAGGGTCCTTCACACCCTTGCTGCAACTCAAGAAGTTCCCCGACGTACCCTCTCCACTCGAGAGGAAGCACGAGAGTCCTGCCCACATCCAGAGAAGCCCCGTTTCCGCCTGATAGATCGAGAGGTGGAATCCTTTCCCTGCGTGGTCGGGAAAGAATTCCCGGCGTTCCGGTCGCATCTCAAGAGGAGGCGGTCTCCACAGGAAACACGAGGGGATCTCCAGGGTCGTGACACCATTCCCTGAGTGCCAGAGATTTCTCAGTCCATTCCAAGGAAACCTGTTTTCCCTGCACTGCCTCGACTTTCAAGCCGAGGATCCACTCACACCACGGTGGCACGTGGGACAGCCCTGTGTGAAAGCCTCGTGGGAAAGCCTCGTGGGAAAGCCTCGAGGAAAAGCCACAGATCCCTTGATCCACGCAAAGGGAAGTGTGACACTGCTGCTACAGCTCGGGAGGAAAGCGCACGTGCATGCCCCCACTCGAGACGAGGACTGACTCCCCTGGGGAGACTCCAGAAGTACCCCAAGACCATGTCAGCACTGGAGAGGAATCCTCAGGTTCCGGCACGGTCTCGACAAAGATCTTAGGCCCCGTCATTGACGGGAGAGGAATCCCGAAAGGCCCCGGAGCAACTCGCATGGGGACTGGCCTTTCCTGAGGCCACCAGAGCGGGTCCCTGAGGTCCCCATTGTAAGTCGAGAGCACCTGCCGCACCTCGAGAAAATCCAGGAGGTTCTCCCTTCCAGGCGAGATTAGGCCCATTTCCGCTGAGGCATCTCGAGGCTAATCAAACCTAACGTCTCTAACTTACAAAGGGTCTTTCACACCCTTGCTGCAACTCAAGAAGTTCCCCGACATACCCGTCTCCACTCGAGAGGAATCACGAGAGTCCCGCCCTCATCCAGAGGAGCCCCGTTTCCGCCTCCTAGCTCGAGAGGAGGGATCCTTCCCCTGCGTGGTCGGGAAAGAAATCCCGGCATTTCCGTCGCATCTCAAGTGGAGGCGCTCTCCACAGGAAAGGCGAGAGGAACTCCACGGGTCGTGCCACCATTCCCAGAGTCCCCCAGATGTCTCAGTCCACTCCAGGGAAACGTGTTTTCCCTTTCACTGTCTCGACTTTCAAGCCGAGGAATGACTCACACCACGGTGGCACGTTGGGACAGCCATTTGGGAAAGCCTCGTGGGAAAGCCTCGTGGGAAAGACTCGGGGGAAAGCCACAGATTCCTTCATCCACGCGAAGGGAAGCGTGACAATACAGCTACAGCTCGGGAGGAAAGCGCATGTGCATGCCCCAACTCGAGACGAGGACTGACTCCCCTTAGGGAGACTCCAAAAGTACCCCAGGAACCATGTCAGCACTGGAGTGGAATCCTCCGGTTCCTGCACCGACTCTACACAAGGTCTTAGGCCCCAGCATCGACGGGAGAGGAATCCCGAGAGGCCCCATGCAACTAGCATGGGGACTGGCCTTTCCTGAGGCCACCAGAGCGGGTCCCAGAGGTCCCCGTCGTAAGTCAAGAGCACCTGCCGCAACTAGAGAAAATCCAGGAGGTTCTCCCTTCCAGGCGAGATGAGGCCCATTTCCGGTGAGGCGTCTCGAGGCTAATCACACCGAACATCTGGAATTTCCAAAGGGTCCTTCACACCCTTGCTGCAACTCAAGAAGTTCCCCGACATACCCGTCTCCACTCGAAAGGAAGCACGAGAGTCCGGCCCACATCCAGAGGAGCCCCGTTTCCGCCTCCTAGCTCGAGAGGAGGGATCCTTTTCCTGCGTGTTCGGGAAAGAATTCTCGGTGTTTCCGTCGCATCTCAAGAGGAGGCGCTCTCCACAGGAAAGGCGAGAGGAACTCCAGGGTCGAGCCACCATACCCAGAGTCCCCCAGATGTCTCAGTCCATTCCAGGGAAACCAGTTTTCCCTGCCACTGCCTCGACTTTCAAGCCGAGGATCGACTCACACCACGGTGGCACGTGGGACAGCCCTGTGGGAAAGCCTCGTGGGAAAGCCTCCTGCAAAAACCTCGATGAAAGCCACAGATTTCTTCATCCACGCGAAGGGAAGCATGACACTGCTGCTACAGCTCGGGAGGAAAGTGCACGTGCATGACCTAAGTCGAGACGAGGACTGAATCCCCGGTGGAGACTCCAGAAGTACCCCAAGATCCATGTCAGCACTGGAGAGGAATCCTCAGATTCCGGCACCGTCTCCACACAACGTCTTAGGCCCCGGCATCGACTGGAGAGGAATCCCGAAGGGCCCGCTAGCAACTCGCATGGGGACTGGCCTTTCCTGAGGCCACCAGAGCAGGTCCCTCAGGTCCTCGTCTTAAGTCGAGAGCACCTGTGGCAACTCTAGAAAAATCCAGGAGGTTCATCCCCTCCAGGCGAGATGAAGCCCATTTCCGCGGAGGCGTCTCGAGGCTAAACAACCTGGCCTCTGGAACTTCCAAAGGGTCCTTCACACCCTTACTGCAACTCAAGAAGTTCCTCGAAAAACCGGTCTCCACTCGAGAGGAAGCACGAGAGTCCCGCCCACATCCAGCGGAGACCCGTTTCCGCCTCCTAGCTCGAGAGGTGGATCCTTTCCCTGCGTGGTCGGAAAAAATTCCCGGCGTTCCGCTCGCATCTCAAGAGGAGGCGCTCTCCACAGGAAAGTCGAGACGAACTCCAGTGTCATGTCCAATATTCCCAGAGTCCCTGCAGAAGTCTCAGTCCATTCCAGGGAAACTGTTTTCCCTGCACTGCCTCGACTTTCAAGTCGAGGATTGACGCACACCAAGGTGGCACGTGGGACAGCCCTGTGGGAAAGCCTCGTGGGAAAACCTCATGGGAAAGCCATCGAGGGAAAGCCCAGATCCCTTGATCCATGCCAAGGGAAGCGCGACACTGCTGTTACAGCTCGGGAGGAAAGCGCACCTGCATGCCCACACTCGAGACGAGGACTGACTTCCCTGGGGAGACTCCAGAAGTACCCCAAGATCCATGTCAGCACTGGAGAGGAATCCTCAGGTTCCCGGCACCGATTCCACACAAGGTCTTAGGCCCCGGCTTCGACGGAGAGGAATCCCGAGAGGCCCCGAGCATCTCGCATGGGGACTGGCCTTTCCTGACGCCACCACAGCGGGTCCCTGAGGTCCCAGTCGTAAGTCGAGAGCACCTGCCGCAACTCGAGAAAAATCCAGAAGGTTCTCCCCTCCAGGCGAGATGAGGCCCATTTCCACTGAGGCGTCTGAGGCTAATCACATCTAACATCTGGAACTTCCAAAGGGTCATTCACTCCTTTACTGCAACTCAAGAAGTTCCTCGACAAACGGTCTCCGCTCGAGAGGAAGCACGAGATTCCCCCACACAGCAGAGACCGTTTCCGCCTCCTAGCCGAGAGTAGGGATCCTTTCCCTGCCGTGGTCCGGGAAAGAATTCCACGG
>NW_017192018.1:0-10498 GCF_001704415.2 Capra hircus
CAGATCTTACAGCAGAGATTATCGAAGACGGCATAGCCACAGTCATTCTCCCATGTCTACTCGCTGGCGTCAATGTTGGGAATCGGGCAAATCCTGATCCTAACTGTTGTCTTGGAGTATTTGGATTGAGCTTGTATACTACAGAAAGAGATCTAAGAGAAATGTTCTCTAAATTTGGCCCAATTGCTGATGTATCTATTGTATATGACCAGCAGTCTAGACGTTCAAGAGGATTTGCCTTTGTATACTTTGAAATGTAGATGATGCCAAGGAAGCAAAAGAGCGTGCAATGGAAATGGAGCTTGATGGATGTAGGATCAGAGTTGACATCTCCATAACGAAAAGACCACATACTCCAACAGCAAGAATTTACATGGGGAGACCTACCTATGGCAGCTCACGCCGTCGAGATTACTATGACAGAGGATATGATCGAGGCTATGATGATCAGGACTATTACAGCAGATCGTCGTACAGAGAAGGAGGAGGAGGAGGAGGAGGATGGAGAGCTGCTCAAGACAGGGATCAGAAATACAGAAGACGGTCACCTTCTCCCTACTATAGTCGTGGAGGATACAGATCACGTTCCAGATCTCGATCATACTCACCTCGTCGCTATTAAAGCATGAAGATGAAGACTTTCTGAAACCTGCCCTAGAGTTGGGATATTGTTTGTGGACAATATTTTTTATTGTCTCCTGTTTAAAAAGAGAACAGTGCCTGTGAAGTTAGGTGACTTTTACACCTTTTATGATGACTACTTTTGGTGGAGTTGAAATGCTGTTTTCATTCTGCATTTGTGTAGTTCGGTGCTTTGTTCAAAGTTAAGTGTTTTCAGAAAAGCATGTTTTTACATGTATTTTTTTACAGTCTAAAATTTTGACTGCTGAGAAGTTTCTATTGTACAGAACTTCATTTAAATGGTTTTTCTACTGAATACAGGGTATTCTGAAGATTGAAGCCTGTGTGTAAAATGCTACCAAATGGCAAAAAGCAACAATAACGTTAGTTTTTACTTTTCTTTCTAACATATCAATGCTTAGGAGAACTGTTCTGATTAGATTGTCAGTAGTAAATGAAAGAAAAAAATGCCCGTTTTCCTCGAGTCCATGAAACATACCATACTTAATATACCTGCAGTTAAGTGATAAAAATTACGCTCTGTAACTCTATACTGCTAGTGTTAAAAACTAAAGATCTTTCAATACAGCAAATGCTTAATGCTTATATAAATGTGACTTTGTCAGCCTTATGTAATCTGTATTATACATAGCAGGGAATAAGATGAGTTGCACAATGTATGCCTTAAAAAGGCTTTTTGGTTAGAAGGGGATAATGGTTTCAATTAGTAATCAGCAAGTGAAAATAATTTTGTACCTTGTTCTTCTAGCTTTTAAGACTATATGGAAAAACTGGGTGCTTCAGAGTTTTGAGAAAAAAGAAGGGATACACCTGTGTTGTGGATGATCTGAAGACTTTGTTGTTTTTTTTAAATACTACTCTCAGGTTCTTTTTAACAAAGGAGGCCCAATTTCACTCAAAAGTTTGAGAACTGTGTTTAAATAAATGCAAAGAAAAGAGTAAAAAGGAAGAAAAAAAAGACCTTGTGAGGAGTTGGGGCAGGAACCTGAGGATTCCTCTACAGTGCTGACTTTGGATCTTGGGGTACTTCTGGAGCCCCCCCAGGGAAGTCAGTCTTCGTCTCGAATGGGGGGCATGCACGTGCGCTTTCCTCCCGAGCTGTAGCAGCAGTGTCACGCTTCCGGTCGCGTGGATCAAGTGATCTGTGGCTTTTCCTCCAGGGTTTACCACGAGGCTATCCCAGAGGGCTGTCCCACATGCCGCCGAGGTGTGAGTCGATCCTCGCGTGAAAGTCGAGGCAGTGCAGGGAAAACAGGTTCCTCTGGAATGGACTGAGACATCTAGGGGACTCTTGGAATGGTGGCACGACTCTGGAGTTCCTCTCGAATTTCCTGCGGAGAGCACCTCCACTTGAGATGCGACGGGAACGCCGGGAATTCTTTCCGACGAAGCAGGGAAATGATCCCACATCTCGAGCTACGAGGCGGAAAGGGGCTCCTCTGGATGTGGGCGGGACCCTCGGTGCTTCCTATCAAGAGGAGACGGGTATGTAGGGGAACTTCTTGAGAGGCAGCAAGGGTGTGAAGGACCCTTTGGAAGTTCCAGAGGTTAGGTGTGATTAGCCTCCAGACGCTTCAGCGGAAATGGGCTTCATCTCGCCCTGGAGGGGAGAACCTCCTGGGATTTTCTCGAGTTGCGGCAGGTGCTCTCGACTTACGACGGGGAGCTCAGGGACCCGCTCTGGTGCTCAGGAAAGGCCAGTCCACATGCGAGTTGCTCGGGGGCCTCTCGGGATTCCTCTACCATCGATGCCGGGGCCTAAGACCTTGTGTGGAGTCGGTGCCGGAACCTGAGGATTCCTCTGCAGTGCTGACATGGATCTTGGGGTACTTCTGGAGTCTCCCCAGGGGAGTCAGTCCTCGTCTTGAGTGGGCGCATGCATGTGCGCTTACCTCCCGAGCTGTGGCAGCAGTGTCATGCTTCCCTTCGCCTGGATCAAGGGATCTGTGGCTTTCCCACGAGGCTTTCCCACAGGGCTATCCCACGTGCCACCGTGGTGTGAGTCAAACGACGGCTTGAAAGTCAACGCAGTGCAAGGAAAACAGGTTTCCCTGGAATGGACTGAGACATCTGGCGAATCTGGGAATGGTGGCACGACCCTGGACTTCCTCTCGACTTTCCTGTGGAGAGCGCCTCCACTTGAGATGCGACGGGAACGCCGGGAATTCTTTTCCGACCACGGAGGGAAAGGATCCCTCCTCTCGAGATAGGAGGCGGAAACGGGGCTCCTCTGTATGTGGGCGGGACTCTTGTGCTTCCTCTCGAGTGGAGACGGCTATGTCGGGGAAATTCTGGATTTGCAGCAAGGGTGTAAAGGACCCTTTGGAAGTTCCAGAGGTTAGGTGTGATTAGCCTCGAGACGCCTCAGTGGAAATGGTCCTCATATTTCCAGGAGGGGAGAACCGCCTGGATTTTCTCGAGTTGCGGCAGGTGCTCTCGACTTTCGACGGGGACCTCAGGGACCCGCTCTGGTGGCCTCAGGAAAGGCCAGTCCCCAAGCGAATTGCTCGGGGGCCTCTCGGGATTCCTCTTCAGTCTATGCTAGGGCCTAAGAACTTGTGTGGATTCGGTGCCGGAACCTGAGGATTCCTCTGTAGTGCTGACATGGATCTTGGGGTACTTCTGGAGTCTCCCCAGGGGAGTCAGTCCTCGTCTCGAGAGGGGGCATGCATGTGCGCTTTCCTTCCGAGCTGTAGCAGGAGGGTCACGCTTCCCGACGAGTGGATCAAGGGATCTGTGGCTTTCTCTCGAGGCTTTCCCACAAGGCTTTCCCACGAGGCTTTCCCACAGTGCTGTCCCACGTGCCACCGTGGTGTGTGTCGATCCTTGGCTTGAAAGTCGAGGCAGTGCAGGGAAAACAGGTTTCCCTGGAATGGACTGAGACATCTGGGGGACTCTGGAAATGGTGGCACAACACTGGGGTTCCTCTCGCCTTTCCTGTTGAGAGTGCCTCCTCTTGAAATGCGACGGGAACGCCGGGAATTCTTTCCCCACTACGAAGGGAAAGGATCCCACCTCTCAAGCTATGAGGCAGAAACGGGGCTCCTCTGGATGTGGGAGGGACTCTCGTGCTTCCTCTCGAGTGGAGACGGGTATGTCGGGGAACTTCTTGAGTTGCAGCAAGGTTGTGAAGGTCCCTTTGGAAGTTCCAGAGGTTAGGTGTGATTAGCCTCGAGACGCCTCAGCGGAAATGGGCCTTATCTCGGCTGGAGGGGAGAACCTCCTGGATTTTCTCGAGTTGCGGCAGGTGCTCTCGACTTTCGACGGGGACCTCAGGGACCCGCTCTGGTTGCCTCAGGAAAGGCCAGTCCCCATGCGAGTTGCTCGGGGGCCTCTGGGGATTCCTCTCCCATCGATGCCAGGGCCTAGACCTTGTGTGGAGTCGGTGCCGGAACCTGAGGATTCCTCTGCAGTGCTGACATGGATCTTGGGGTACTTCTGGAGTCTCCCCAGGGGAATCAGTCCTCGTCTCGAGTGGGGGCATGCACGTGCGCTTTCCTCCCGAGGTGTAGCAGCAGGGTCACGCTTCCCGGCGAGTGGATCAAGGGATCTGTGTCTTTCCTTGAGGCTTTCCCTCGAGGCTTTCCCACGAGGCTTTCCCACAGGGCTGTCCCACGTGCCACCGAGGTGTGAGTTGATCCTCTGCTGAAAGTCGAGACAGTGCAGGGAAAACAGGTTTCCCTTGAATGGACTTAGACATCTGGGGAACTCTGGGAATGGTGGCACGACCCTGGAGTTCCTCTCGCCTTTCCTGTGGAGAGCGCCTCCTCTTTAGATTGGACGGGAACTCCGGGAATTCTTTCCGGACCACGCAGGGAAAGGATGCATGCTCTCGAGCTATGAGGCAGAAACGGGGCTCCTCTGGATGTGGGCGGGACTCTCGTGCTTCCTCTCGAGTGGAGACAGGTATACCGGGGAACTTCTTGAGTTGCAGCAAGGGTGTGAAGGACCCTTTGGAAGTTCCAGAGGTTAGATGTGATTAGCCTCGAGACGCCTCAGCGGAAAAGGGCTTCATCTCACCTGGAGGGGAGAACCTTCTGGATTTTCTCGAGTTGCGGCAGGTGCTGTCGACTTACGACGGGGACCTCAGGGACCCGCTCTGGTGGCCTGAGGAAAGGCCAGACCCCATTCGAGATGTTTGGGGGCGGCAAGGGATTCCTCTACCGTCAATGCTGGGGCCTAAGACTTTGAGTGGAGTCGGTGACACAACCTGAGGATTCCTCTCCAGTGCTGACATGGATCTTGGGGTACTTCTGGTGTCTCCCCAGGGGAGTCAGTCCTCGTCTTGAGTGGCGGCATGCAGTTCGATTCCCTCCCGAGCTGTAACAGCAGTGTCACGCTTCCCGTCGAGTGGATCAAGGGATCAGTGTCTTTCCCTTGAGGCTATCCATGAGGCTCTCCCAGGAGGCTTTCCCACAGGGCTGTCCCACGTGCCACCGTGGTGTGAGTCGATCCTCGGCATGAAATCGAGGCAGTGCAGGGAAAACAGCTTTCCCTGGAATGGACTGAGACATCTGGGGGACTCTGGGAATGGTGGCACGACCCTTGAGTTCCTCTCGCCTTTCCTGAGGAGACCGCCTCCTCTTGAGATGCGACGGGAATGCAGGCAATTCTTTCCCAACTACGCAGGGAAAGGATCCATCCTCTCGAGCTAAGAGGCGTAAACGGGGCTCCTCTGGATGTGGGCGGGACTCTCGTGCTTCCTCTCGAGTGGAGACGGGTATGTCGAGGAACTTCTTGTGTTGCAGCAAGGGTGTGAAGGACCCTTTGGAAGTTCCAGAGGTTAGGTGTGATTAACCTCGAGACGCCTCAGTGGAAATGGGCCTCATCTCGCCTGGAGGGGAGAACCTCCTGGATTTTTTCGAGTTGGGGCAGGTGCTCTCGACCTACGACAGGGACCTCAGAGACCCGTTCTGGTGGCCTCAGCAAAGGCCGGTCCCCATGCGAGATGCTTGGGGGCCTCTCGGTATTCCTCTCCCGTCGATGTCGGGGCCTAAGACCTTGTGTGGAGTCGGTGCCGAAATCTGAGGATTCCTCTGCAGTGCTGACATGGATCTTGGGGTACTTCAGGAGTCTCCCCAGGGGAGTCAGTCCTCGTCTCGAGTGGAGCATGCAGTTCGATACCCTCCCGAGCTGTAGCAGCAGTGTCACGCTTCCCGTCGAGTGGATCAAGGGATCAGTGTCTTTCCCTCGAGGCTTTCCCACGAGGCTTTCCCACAGGGCTGTCCCACGTGCCACCGTTGTGAGTCGATCCTCGGCTTGAAAGTCGAGGCAGTGCACGGAAAACAGGTTTCCCTGGAATGGGATGAGACATCTGGGGGACTCTGGGAATGGTGGCACGACCCTGGAGTTCCTCTAGGCTTTCCTGTGGAGAGCGCTTCCTCTTGAGATGCGACGGGAACGCCGGGAATTCTTTCCCGACTACGCAGGGAAAGGTTCCCTCCTCTAGAGCTAGGAGGCCAAAAGGGGCTCCTCTGGATTTGGGCGGGACTCTCGTGCTTCCTCTCGAGTGGAGACGGGTATGAGCGGAACTTCTTGATTTGCAGCAAGGTTGTGAAGGACCCTTTGGAAGTTCCAGAGGTTAGGTGAGATTGGACTCGAGACGCCGCAGCGGAAATGGGCCTCATCTCGCCGGGAAGGGAGAACCTCCTGGATTTTCTCGAGTTGCGTCAGGTGCTCTCGACTTACGACGGGGACCTCAGGGACACGCTCTGGTGGCCTCAGGAAAGGCCAGTCCCCATGCGAGTTGCTCGGGGGCATCTCGGGATGTCTCTCCGGTCGATGCCGGGACCTAAGACCTTGTGTGGAGACGGTCCCGGAACCTGAGGATTCCTCTCCAGTGCTGACATGAATCTTGGGGTACTTCTGGAGTCTCCCCAGGGGAGTCAGTCTTCGTCTCGAGTGGGGGCATGCACGTGCGATTTCCTCCCGAGCTGAAGCAGCAGTGTCGCGATTCTCTTGGCGAGGATCAAGGGATCAGGGCCTTTTCCTCGAGGCTTTCCCACGAGGCTTTCCACAGGGCTGTCCACGTGCCACCGTGGTGTGAGTTGATCCTCGGCTTGAAAGTCGAGGAAGTGCAGGGAAAACAGTTTTCCCTGGAATGGAGTGAGACATCTGGGGAACTGTGGGAATGTGGCACGACCCTGGAGTTCCTCTCGCCTTTCCTGTGGAGAGCGCCTCTTCTTGAGATGCGACGGGAACGCCGGAAATTCTTTCCCGACCACGCAGGGAAAGGATCCCTCCTCTCGAGCTATGAGGCTGAAACGGGGCTCTTTTGGATGTGGGCGGGGCTCTCGTGCTTCCTTTCGAGTGGAAACGGGTATGTCGGGGAACTTCTTGAGTTGCAGCAAGGGTGTGAAGTACCCTTTGGAAGTTCCAGAGGTTAGGTGTGATTAGCCTCAAGATGCCTCAGCGCAAACGGGTCTCATCTCGCCTGGAGGGGAGAACCTCCTGGATTTTCTCCGAGTTGCGGCAGGTGCTCTCGACTTACGACGGGGAGCTCAGGGACCCGCTTTGGTGGCCTCAGGAAAGGCCAGTCCCCATGCGAGTTGCTCGGGGGCCTCTCGGGATCCCACTCCCATCGATGCCAAGGCCTAATACATTGTGTGGAGTCGGTGCCAGAACCTGAGGATTCCTCTCCAGTGCTGACATGGATATTGGGGTACTTCTGGAGTCTCCTCAGGGAGTCAGTCCTCGTCTCGAGTGGGGGCATGCCACGTGCACTTTCCTCCCGAGCTATAGCAGCAGTGTCATGCTTCCCTTTCGCTGGGATCCAGGGATATGTGGCTTCCCTCGAGGCTTTCCCACGAGGCTTTCCCACGAGGCTTTCCCACAGGGCTGTCCCGCAAGCCACCGTGGTGTGATTCGATCCTCCGTGAAAGTCGAGGCTGTGCAGGGAAAACAGGTTTCCCTGGAATGGACTGAGACATCTGGGGCACTCAGGGCATGGTGGCACGACCCTGGAGTTCCTCTCGGCGTTTTCTGTGGAGAGTGACCTCCTTTTGAGATGCGACAGGAACGCTGGGAATTCTCTCCTGACAAGATAGTGAATGGATCCTTATCTAGAGCTATGAGGCGGAAACTGGGCTCCTCTGGTTGTGGGCAGGACTCTCCTGCTTCTCTCGAGTGGAGACGGTTATGTCGGGGAACTTCTTGAGTTGCAACAAGGGTGTGAAGGACCCTTTGGAAGTTCCAGAGGTTAGGTGTGATTAGCCTCGAGATGCCTCAGCGGGAATGGGCCTCATTTCGCCTGGAGGGGAGAACCTCCTGGATTTTCTCTGGTTGCGGCAGGTGCTCTCGACTTACGACTGGGACCTCAGGGACCCACTCTGTTGGCCTCAGGAAAGGCCAGTCCCCATGTAGTTGCTGGGGGCCTCTCGAGATTCCTCTCCCTTTGATGCCCGGCCTAAGACCTTGTGTGGAGACTGTGCCGGAACCTGAGGATTCTTCTCCAGTGCTGACTTGGATCTTGGGTACTTCTGGAATCTCCTCAGGGGAGTCAGTCCTCGTCACGAGTGGGGGCATGTACGTGCGCTTTCCTCCCGAGCTGTAGTAGCAGTGTCACGCTTCCCTTCGCGTGAACCAAGGGATCTGTGGCCTTCCCTTGAGGCTTTCCCATGAGGCTTTCCCACGAGGCTTTCCCACATGGCTGTCGCACGTGCCACCGTGGTGTGAGTCGATCCTCGGCTTGAAAGTCGAGGCAGTGCAGGGAAAACAGGTTTCCTGGAATGGACTGAGACATCTGGGGGACTCTGGGAATGGTGGCACGACCTGGAGTTCCCTCTCTCATTTCCAGTGGAGAGCCCCTCCTCTTGATTTGCGACGGGAATCGCCGGGAATTCTTTCCGGACCACACAGGGAAAGGATCCCTCCTCTCGAGCTAGGAGGCGGAAACGGGGCTCCTCTGGATGTGGGCAGGACTCTCGTGCTTCCTCTCGACTGGAGACGGGTATGTCGGGGATCTTCTTGAATTGCAGCAAGGGTGTGAAGGATCCTTTGGAAGTTCCAGAGGTTTAGGTGTGATTAGCCTCAGGCGCCTCAGCGGAAATGGGCCTCATCTCGCCTGGAGGGGAGAACCTCCTGGATTTTCTCGAGTTGCGGCAGGTGCTCTCGACTTACGATGGGGAGCTCAGGAACCCGCTCTCGTTTCCTCAGGAAAGGCCAGTCCCCATGCGAGTTGTTTGGGGGCATCTCGAATTCCTCTCCGTCGATGACGGCGCCTTATACCTTGTGTGGAGTCGGTGCCGGAACATGAGAATAACTCTCCAGTGCTTACATGGTTCTTGGGGTACTTCTGGAGTCTCCCAGGTGAGTCAGTCCTCATCTCTAGTGGGGGCATGCATGTGCACTTTCCTCCAGAGCTGTAGCAGCAGTGTCACGCTTCCCTTCGCGAGGATCCAGGGATCTGTGGCTTTATCTGCAGGCTTTCCCACGATGCTTTTTCATGAGGATTTACCACAGGGCTGTCCCACGTGCCACCGTGGTGTGAGTCGTTCCTCGGATTGAAAGTCGAGGCAGTGCAGGGAAAACAGGTTTCCTGGAATGGACTGAGACATCTGGGGGACTCTGGAATGGTGGCACCACTCTGGAGTTCCTCTCGCCTTTCCTGTGGAGAGCACCTCCCCTTGAGATGTGACGGAAACGCCGGGAATTCTTTCCCGACCACGCAGGGAAAGGATCCCTCCTCTCGAGCTAGGAGGCGGAAACGGGGGCTCCTCTGGATGTGGGCGGGACTCTCGTGCTTCCTCTCGAGTGGAGACGGGTATGTCGGGGATCTTCTTGAATTGCAGCAAGTGCGTGAAAGACCCTTTGGAAGTTCCAGAGGTTAGGTGTGATAAGACTCGAGACGCCTCAGCGGAAATGGGCCTCATCTCGCCTGGAGGGGAGAACCTCCTGGATTTTCTCGAGTTGCTGCAGGTGCGCTCAACTTACGACGGGGACCTCAGGGACCCGCTCTGGTGGCCTCAGGAAAGGCCAGTCCCCATGGAGTTGCTCGGGGCCTCTCGGTATTCCTCTCCCGTCGATGCCGGGCCTAAGACTTTTGTGGATTCGGTGCCAGAACCTGAGGATTCCTCTCCAGTGCTGACATGGATCTTGGGGTACTTCTGTAATCTCCCCAGGGGAGTCAGTCCTCGTCTCGAGTGGGGTCATGCACGTGCGCTCTCCTCCCGAGTTGTAGCAGCAGTGTCACGCTTCACTTCGCGTGGAACAAGGGATCTGTGGCATTCCCTCGAGGCTTTCCCACGAGGCTTTCCTGCAGGGCTGTCCACGTGCCACCGTGGTGTGAGTCGATCCTCGGCTTTAAAGTCGAGGCAGTCCAGGGAAACTGGACTGAGACATCTGGGGGACTCTGGGAATGGTGGCATGACCTGGAGTTCCTCTGGCCTTTCCTGTGGAGAGCGCCTCCTCTTGAGATGCGACGGGAACGCCGGGAATTCTTTCCCCGACACGCAGGGAAAGGATCCCTCCTCTCGAGCTAGGAAGCGGAAAAGGGGCTCCTAAGGATGAGGGCGGGACTCTCGTGCTTCCTCTCGAGTGGAGACGGGTATGTCGGGGAACTTCTTGAGTTGCAGCAAGGGTGTGAAGGACCCTTTGGAAGTTCCAGAGGTTAGGTGTGATTAGCCTGAGATGCCTCAGCGCAAATGGGTCTCATCTCGCCTGGAGGGGAGAACCTCCTGGATTTTCTCGAGTTGCGGCAGGTGCTCTCGACTTACGACGGGGACCTCAGGGACCCGCTTTGGTGGCCTCAGGAAAGGCCAGTCCCATGCGAGTTGCTCGGGGCCTCTCGGGATCCCACTCCCGTCGATGCCAAGGCCTAATACTTTGTGGAATCTCAGGTTCTGGCACGCGACTCCAC
>NW_017192019.1:0-10498 GCF_001704415.2 Capra hircus
TTTCCAGGAATGGACTGAGACATCTGGGGAACTCTGGGAATGGTGGCACGACCTGGCTTTCCTCTCGCCTTTCCTGTGGAGAACGCCTCCTGTTCAGATGCGTGGGAACGCCAGGAATCCTTTCCCGACGACACAGGGAGAGAATCAATCCTCTCGAGCTATGAGGCGGAAACGGGGCTCCTCTGGATTGTGGGCGGGACTCTCGTGTTCCTCTCGAGTGAAGACGGGTATGTCGGGGAACTTCTTGAGTTGCAGCAAGGGTGTGAAGTACCCTTTGGAAGTTCCAGAGTTAGGTGTGATTAGCCTCGAGACGCCTCAGCGGAAATGGGCCTCATCTCGCCTGAAGGGGAGAACCTCCTGGATTTTCTCGAGTTGCGGCAGGTGCTTTTCCACGTAGGACGGGACCACAGGGACAAGCTCTGGTGGCCTCAGGGAAGGCCAGTCCCCATGCGAGTTGCTCGGGGCCTCTTAGGATTCCTCTCCCGTTGATGCCGGGGCCTAAGTCCTTGTGTGGAGTCGTTGCCAGAATCTGAGGATTCCTCTCCAGTGCTGACATGGATTTAGGGGTACTTCTAGAGTCTCCCCATGGGAGTCAGTCCTCGTCAGATTGGGGGCATGCACTTGGGCTTTCCTTCCGAGCTGTAGGAGCAGTGTCACGCTTCCCTTCGCGTGGATCAAGGGATCTGTGGCTTTCCCTCGAGGCTTTCCCACGAGGCTTTCCACGAGGCTTTCCCACAGGGCTGTCCCACGTGCCACCGTGGTGTGAGTCGATCCTCGGCTTGAAAGCCGAGGCAGTGCAGGGAAGAGAGGTTTCCCTGGAATGCACGGAGACATCTGGGGGACTCTGGGAATGGTGTCACGACCCTGGAATTCCTCTCGCCTTTCCTGTGGAGAGCGCCTCCTCTTGGGATGCGACGGGAACGCCGGGAAATTTTTCCCGATCGCAGGGAAAGGATCCCTCCTCTCAAGCTAGGAGGCGGAAACGGTGCTCCTCTGGATGTGGGCGGGACTCTCGTGCTTCCTCTGGAGTGGAGACGGTATGTGGGGGAACTTCTTGAGTTGCAGCAAGGGTGTGAAGGACCCTTTGAAAGTTCCAGAGGTTAGGTGTGATTAGCCTCGAGACGCCTCAGCGGAAATGGGCCTCATCTCGCCTGGAGGGGAGAACCTCCTGGATTTTCTCGAGTTGCGGCAGGTGCTCTAGACTTACGACGGGGACTTCAGGGACCCGCTCTGGTGGCCTCAGTTAAGGTCTCCCCATGCGAGTTGCTCGGGGGCCTCTCGGGATTCCTCTCCCGTCAATGTCGGGGCCTAAGACCTTGTGTGGAGTCGCTGCCGGAACCTGAGGATTCCTCTCCAGTGCTGACATGGATCTTGGGGTACTTCTGGAGTATCCCCTGAGGAGTGAGTCTTCGTCTCGTGTGGAGGCATGCACTTCTGCTTTCCTCCCGAGCTGTAGCAGCAATATCATGCTTCCCGTCGGGAGGATCATGGGATCAGTGGCTTTCCCTCGGTGCTTTCCCACGAGGCTTTCCCATGAGGCTTTCCCTCAGGGCTGTCCCACGTGCCACCGTGGTGTGAGTCAATCCTCGGCTTGAAAGTCGAGGCAGTGCAGGGAAAACAGGGTTTCCTGGAATGGACTGAGACATCTGGGGGACTCTGGGAATCGTGACACGACCGTGGAGTTCCTCTGGCCTTTCCTGTGCAGAGCGCCTCCACTTGAGATGCGACGGGAACGCCGGGAACTCTTTCCCGACCACGCAGGGAAAGGATCCCTCCTCTCTAGCTATGAGGCGGAAACGGGGCTCCTCTGGATGTGGGCGGGACTCTCGTGCTTCGTCTCGAGTGGAGACGGGTATGTCGGGAAAACTTCTTGAGTTGCAGCAAGGGTGTGAAGGACCCTTTGGAAGTTCCAGATATTAGGTGTGATTATCCTCGAGACGCCTCAGCGGAAATGGGCCTCATCTCGCCTGGAGGGGAGAACCTCCTGGATTTTCTCGAGTTGTTGCAGGTGCTCTCAACTTAAGACGGGACCTCAGGGACCGCTCTGGTGGCCTCAGGAAAGGCCAGTCCCCAAGCGAGTTGCTCTGGAGCCTCTCGGGATTCCTCTCCCGTCGATGCCGGGGCCTAAGACCTTTTTGGAGTCGGGGCCAACCCTGAGGATGCCTCTCCATTGCTGACATGAATCTTTCCGTACTTCTGGAGTCTCGCCAGGGGAGTCATTCCTCATCTCGTGTGGGGGCATGCACCTGCCATTTCCTCACGAGCTGTAGCAGCAGTGTCACGCTTGCTGACGTGTGGATCAAGGGATCTGTCGCTTTCCATTGAGGGCTTTCCCACGAGGCTTTCCAACAGGGCTGTCCCACGTGCCACGGTGGTGTGAGTCGATCCTCGGCGTGGACGTCGAGGCAGTGCAGGGAAAACAGGTTCTTCCTGAATGGACTTAGACATCTGGGGGACTCTTAGAATGCTGGCAAGGCCCTGGAGTTCCTCTCGTCTTTCCTGTTGAAAGCTCCTCCTCTTGATATGCGACGCGAAGGCCTGGAATTCTTTCCCGAAGACGAAGGGAAAGGATCCCTCTTCTCGAGCTACGAGGCGGAAACGGGGCTCCACTGGATGTGGGCGGGACCCTCGTCCTTCCTCTCGAGTGGAGATGGGTATGTCGGAGAACTTCTTGACTTGCAGCAAGGGTGTGAAGGACCCTTTGGAAGTTCCAGAGGTTAGTTGTGATTAGCCTCGAGACGCCTCAGCGGAAATGGGCCTCATCTCGCCTGGAGGGGAGAACCTCCTGGATTTTCTCCAGTTGCGGCAGGTGCTCTCGAGTTTCGACAGAGACCTCAGGGACCCGCTCTGGTGACCTCAGGAAAGGCCAGTCCCCATGCGAGGTGCTAGGGGCCCTCTCAGGATTCCTCTCCTGTCGATGCCGGGCCCTAAGTCCTTGTGTGGAGTCGGGACCGGAACCTGAGGATTGCTCTCCAGTGCTGACATGGATCTTGGCGTACTTCTGGAGTCTCCCAAGTGGCGTCAGTCCTCGGCTCGAGTGGGGTCATGCACGTGCGCTTTCCTCCTGAGCGGTAGCAGCAGTGTCTCGCTTCCCGTCCCGTGGATCAAGGGATCTGTGGCTTTCCCTCGAGTCTTCCCATGAGGCTTTCTCTCAGGGCTATTCCACTTGCCACCATGGTGTGATCGATCCTCGGCGTGAAAGTCGAACCAGTGCAGGGAAAACAGGAACCTCCTTCCCCACAGTAGGGGGTACACTGTCCCTTGGTCGGGTATCTCCAGGGCACTCGCGCTGGGGGTTGCCCGTGGATATTCGGGCCTCAGGCTCCACGTGAGAAAAGCCCCAAATGGCATTAGCTGCCAGTCCAGACGCTGGCCCCTCAGGTCTCTGTCCGGAGCCTTGGGCTCCAGGCAACTCAAAGCCCTCGGGTGGCACTCTGGGACTGCTGTAGGGAATGGACGCCAAGAGCCCACGAAGGAGTTGGGGAGGGGGCAGGGGGAAAACAGAGGCGAGGACAGCGAGGGATCTAGGTGGAGGCGCTGGAGAGAGCGTCTGGTGTCCCAGAATGCCTCAGAGGAGCCAGAGGGGGACAGTCGAGGCCAGGGACCTGTGGAATGTGAAAAGGCGGGAATCCCAGAGCAAGGCAGGCTGGGAAAGGGGGCGTTGGTGGCCAATTCAAAGGGACCTAGGGGCGTTTCCTGGGCGTGAGCTCCCTTGGCACTGCTGAGGGCCCCTGATTGATCCACCCGGGATTGATCCCACCCCCCGCTGAGAGGGAGGGCCACAAACCAAAGCCCCCGAACTGCCCGCCCACCCCAACGGGGATCTTGGCGGTCCGGGGCACAGCCGTGCCGGGAAAAGCCCACTCACTCCACGGGACTCCGTCCAGGGTCTCTGCTTGGAAAGAGGCCAGGGGCGGCCCCTCCATCTACCCACCCAAACCTTATTGACGTCAATGGGGGCGGAGCCGCCTCCCGCTTTCCAGAGTCCTGAGCTGCTGGGTCCCCACCCACTCGGCCAGCAGTCTGCAGCATGCCGTGTGCCTCTCCCACCATGGCTTCGTCCGGCTCCTCCAGCACCTCAAGCAGTACGTTTGCCCTCGGTCCCTGTGGTCGGATCACATCTCAGGGGATTTGCAGGTGGCCTGGGCAAGGGCTCTCGGCCAACGTGTTGACCCCCCTCCACCGAGAACGGCGGGGACCCATCGGCCAGGCCCGGGGTTCCGAGGCGTCAGGTGTGCCCAAATTCGGGCCTGGCATCGTTCGTTCATCTTCTTGCTCCTTTGGCACACGCATGGCTTCTCCGTTCTCTTTCTGGGAAGACAGTGTTGTTTCAGGGGGAGTGCTGCGCGGGGGCGGGGGCCGGGGTTGGGTGGTGGTGGGAGCAGGTGCTGTGCTGGGATGAGGCCCTTTATCCTCATATTCCTGTGGGAATGGGAGTCGGGAGCTCTGTGGCCTTGCTGCCTTTAGTGGCTTCCTCTGCGCAGGGGCCTAGTGGCTTCTGCCTTTTGTCAGGCGTTACGGGGTTTGGGCTTCGCTTTGGTGGCCTTGGCCTTTGCCTTGGCCTGGGCCTTGGCCTTGCCTTGGCGTTGCCCTTGCCCTTGCCTTGGCCTTGGGCTGGGCCTTGCCTTGCCCTTGAATTTGAACTTGACCTTGACTTGACCTTGACTTGACTTAGAACTTAACCTTAACCTTGAACTTGAACCTTGACCTTGACCTTGACCTTGAACTTGACCTTTGACTTGAACTTGATTTGACCTTGAACTTGACCTTGACCTTGAACCTTGAACTTGAACTTGACCTTGAACTTGAACTTGACCTTGACCTTGACAACTTGAACCTTGAACTTGAACTTGGAGACCAACAACGGGAGACCTCGAGATTTGCTCAGAGCACCGGAGGTCCAGAAGCAGGGCCCTGTATCTCCCCTTCCTTTGTGATCATTGCAAAGACATTCCTAGCTGATAGCGGGAGTGCCCCTGAAGAAGCAAGCAGTGGAGTGTGTTTTGACACGACTGTGTGCCTTCCTGGCCTCATCTCCACAAGGGGCCTTTCCTCTCGAAGTAGGCCCCATGTCCCCTTGGGAGGGTGTCATGCCTCTTTTCTCCTCACTGCCAAAGGTGGAGCCAAGCTCGCTCTGTCAGAGGTACAAAAAACAGCAATTGAATGGATTTTCAAGCTCTTGCTAGGCTGCACCTTTCAGGGCCCACTTTACTGAAACAGGTGCTCTGTGGCCCCTGGTTGGGTATGCAGGTTCACAAACAGGGTGAGATCCTGTCCAAGCCAAGAATTTTCCTGAAAAGACCTAGGCTCACTAGAGCTCTCCTCCAGAGCAAAGGGGATAGAGGAGATGTATGGAGGAGTCTTTGCCTTTCCCTGTGAGTGTGGGGCTACTCCCTACAGCCCCAGCTCAGAGATAACTGCCTCTAAGAAAGGAATGGCAAGAAGCGCTATTCTTGGAGGTTGGGACAGGGAGTTCGCAGCATGTGGGGAAAGAAAGACTTCTTCGGGGAAGAAGAGGCAACCACCGGGGTGTGTTTGCAAGCCTCTATTTGGAAGGAACGGGTTTGCTTATACAACTCAAGACCTCCAGATCTGCTCAGAGGACTGAAGTTCAGAGACAGGGCCATGTATCTCCCCCTTCCCTTTGAGATCCTTGCAAAGACATTCCTAGCAGATCGTGGGAGTGCCCATGAAGAAGCAAGCAGCGGGAGTGTGCTTGACATCACTGGCTGCCTACCTGGGCTCAGCTCCTCAAGGGGCCTTTCTCTCCTGGTAGGCCCTATGTCCCCTTTGGGAGAGGGTTGTGCCCTCTTCCCTCCACACTGCCAAAAGGGTGGAGGTGGAGCAAACTCGTTCTCTCCGAGGTAAAAAAAAAAAAACAAATTGGATGGATTTTTAAGCTCTTGCTATGCTGCACCCTCCAGGACCCACTCGAGCAAAACAGGTGCCCTGTGGCCCCTAGGTCGGGTATGCAGGTTCACACACCGGGTGTGATCCGTCAAAGCCAAGAATTTTTCTGACAGACCTAGGCTCACTAGAGCTCTCCTCCAGAGGAAAGGGGACAGAAAAGACGTGTGTGTGGAGGTGGCTCTGCCTTTCCAGGTCCCAATCTCAGGATAACTGCCCCTAAGAAAGGACTGCTGCTGCTGCTGCTGCTAAGTTGCTTCAGTCGTGTTCGACTCTGTGCGACGCCATAGACGGTAGCCCACTAGGCTCCCCCGTCCCTGGGATTCTCCAGGCAACAGTAAGTGGGTTGCCATTGCCTTCTCCAATGCATGAAAGTGAAAATGAAAGTGCAGTCGCTCAGTCGTGTCCGACCCTCAGCGACCCCACGGACTGCAGCTACCAGGCTTCTCCGTCCATAGGATTTTCTGAAAGGAACTGCAAGAAGCGCTTTTCCAGGAGGCTGGGAAAGGGAGTTCGCAGGATGTGGGGAAAGAGAGCCTCCTTCGGGGAAGAATAGGCGGCCACTTGTTTTGTGTTGCAAACCTCTATTTGGAAGGAACAGGTTAGCTTATACAAAGGGAGACCTCCAGATCTGCTCAGAGGACCGAAGTTGCAGAGGCAGGTCGGTGTATTTCCCTTCACTTTGCGATCCTTGCAAAGACATTCCTTGCTGATAGATGATTCAGCAAGGGCCTTTGAGACTGTTGTTTTCTTTCCTAGGTTCAAAGATTCCTTCAGTTCCTAATATAGATATCCTAGAAATTATCTGACATCCGTGAAAATCTGATATGTCCTGGTCAAATGCTGTCAGTTATAATTCCAGTTATCATATTAAAGCATTTCAAGTCGCAGCAGTGACCAGATTACATTGTCAATTTCTATTTAATCAGGTTTTAACCATGTCCTCTATGGTTTCACACTGATGCCTTTGCAGAAATACTGCTACTTCAAGATATATGGAATATACTTTTTTTAAGCTTACCGATAATTTGTTTGTTTGTTTGTTTGTCTTCTGGTAAGCTGGTACCAGATGGAATTTAGTCTCCTCTCTAGGTTAAGAGACAAAGTTTTCTTAGAATGCAATTTTTGATAACAGACTATGAATTTCTTTACCTTTCATTGATTTATAATTGTTTTCATCATCTGTTTTTTTACTTCGGTAAAGTAAATAAGCCTTATTTAAGATTTTGGTACATGTAGGATGGACTAAGCTTTCCCACTCTTGCAAGTTCCCTTAACCCTTCAGATTCTTCTCGTGGGACCAAGATCTCACTTTCCTCCAGAGGGACAATCCAAGCTTTTTATTAGTTGATCTGCCCTGACATCAGAGTCCATTTGAGCAGAGTTGGCATATAATTTAGGCATGAAACTATGACTACATAAAGAAAAGGTGACTTTATGATTCAGGGATGGCCATGATATGCCTTGCACTTCAGAGAAAATGGGTTAAAATGATTTTTTTTTCTTCAAAACTGCACAGCCAGTTCTTTCAGCATATGCAATTGAAAACACCTAGTCATTAGGTCAGTTTTCATTCCAATCCCAAAGAAAGGCAATGACAAAGAATATTCAAGCTGCTGCACAATTGCACTCATCTCACACACTAGTAAAGTAATGCTCAAAATTCTCCAAGTTCACATGAACTGTGAACTTCCAAATGTTCAAGAGGGATTTAAAAAAATGCAGAGAAACCAGAGATCAAACTGCCAACATCCACTGGATCATTGAAAAAGCAAGAGAGTTCCAGAAAAAAAGACATCTATTTCTGCTTTATTGACTATGCCAAAGCCTTTGACTGTGTGGATCACAATAAACTGGGAAAAATTCTGAAAGAGATGGGAATACCAGACCACCTGACCTGTCTCTTTGAGAAACCTGTATGCAGGTCAGGAAGAAACAGTTCGAACTGGACATGGAACAACAGACTGGTTCTAAATAGGAAAAGGAATATGTCAAGGCTGTATATTGTCAGCCTGCTTATTTAACTTATATGCAGAGTACATCATGAGAAACACTGGGCTGGAGGAAGCACACGCTGGAATCCAGATTGCTGGAGAAATATCAAGAATCTCAGATATGCAGACGACACCACCCTTATGGCAGAAAGTGTATAAGAACTAAAGAGTCTCCTGATGAAAGTGAAAGAGGAGAGTGAAAAAGTTAGCTTAAAGCTCAGCATTCAGAAAACTAAAATCATTGCATCCAGTCTCATCACTTCATGGCAAATAGATGGGAAAACATTGGAAACAGCAGCAGACTATTTTGGGGGGCTTGGAAATCACTGCAGGTGATGGCTGCCTCCATGAACTTAAAACATATTTATGACTTGGAAGAAAAGTGATGACCAAACTAGACAGCATATTAAAAAGCCGAGACGTTGCTTTGCCAACAAAGATCCATCCAGTCAAGGCTATGGTTTTTCCATATGTCATGGATGGATATGAAAGATGTACTATAAAGAAAGTGACAGCTGAAAATTGGATGCTTTTGAACTGTGGTGTTGGAGAAGATGCTTGTAGGTCGCTTAGACTACAAGGAGACGCAACCACTCCATCCTAAAGGAAATCAGGTCTGAATATACATTGGAAGGACTAATACTGAACCTGAAACTCCAATACTTGGGCCATTTGATGTGAAAGAGCTGACTCACTTGGAAGTTGCTTTGATTTGCCTGTGAGTGTGGGAGCCCTCCCTGGGCAAAGGGCCTCAGGGGTCATTGCCACTGAATCACGACTCCAAGCAAGCGCATTCCAGCTGTGTGACATTCAGGAAGCAGGAGACTGGGAAAACTATCTTCCTTAGAGGAAGGAAAGTCATCCACAGAGAGTGTGTTTTCAGGCCTCTCTTTGCAGCAAGTGTTTTGCTTCTCAGACATCAGAGCTGCAGGCTTGCTCTGAGGGCCTCAATTGCAGAGTCAGGGCTGTGTGTCTCACTGCACTTTCCAAGCATTGCAGACACATTCCTAGGTTGGAGCAGTGCTTCCCATGAGAAAGAAGCCTCGGGAGTGTGTCTGAGCGGGCTGAGTGCCATGCTAGGGTCACCTAGTCGAGGGCACCTTGCACATCCAATGGGCCCCCAGGCGAGTAGCTATGGACCGGCCCTTCGGTTGAGACATCCCAAAGCAGGGAACAAAGCTAGCTCTGTCAGAAGGAGGAAAACAGCAATGGGATGGATTTTCAAGCAGTTGCTAAGTCACACCACGTTAGGGCTCCCCGGGAAAGAAATGCAAATTTTGGCCTCTAGGCCCAGTATCCAGATGTGTGCACAGGATATTTTTCCCACAGGATCCAAGAATGTTCCAGACAGACCTAAGCTCACTAGCTCTCTCCTGCAGAGGAAATGAAATATTGTTGCTGAAACCACGAAAAGATGCTGGATTCTTGGCTTATGGAGGAGAAGAATTCAATCCAGGGCCCAAGACGAGGCTTGATTGCTCAGAGCTTTTGTGCAATAGAGTTTTATTAAAGGATAAAGGAGATAGAGAAAGCTTCTGACAGAGACATCACAAGGGGCAGAAAGCGTACCCCTTGCTAGTGTTGGTAATGGAGTTATATACTCTCCAATAAGTTATGACAACGAACAAAAGAATGTCTGGAGGTTGTAAAGACTCACTAGACCTACTCCCATAATTGACATTTTAAGATAACAGGATTAGCCAGAAGGTTTTTTCCAGAGACCGTCCTCAAGAAGGATGCATGATTGTTATATAATCCTAAGGAATGTAGAGGGGAAAAACAGTTTGTCCTTCCTTCCTCCTTGAGAATTCTAGACCCCTCTCTCCTTGGGGACCCTTGAACTTCTTAGAAACCTGCCTTGGCAATGACTCTCTCAGAAACATGATTGAACAGCCGTTTGGAGCTTCCTTGACTTTCCCTGGGAGGGAGGGAGCCCTCCCTGAGCACAGGGCCTCAGGGGCCATGGCCAATGAAAAAGAATCTCCCAGCAAGTGCTTTTCAGCCCTGTGTGACTCTCAGCCCACAGGAGGCTGAGAAAACTCTCTTCCTTGGAGGAAGGAAAGGAGCCCAAAGAGTGTGTTTTCAGGCCTGTATCTTGCAGCAAGTGTTTGGCTTGTTAGACAGAAGACCTGCAGGCCTGTTCCAACAGACTCAATGCCAGAATCAGGGCTTGTGTCTCCCTGCAGTTTCCTGGCCTTGCAAACACATTCCTAGGTGAGAGCAGTCCCTGCCCATGGGGAAGCAGGCTGCGGGAGTGTGTCTGAGGGGGCCAGGTGTCATGCTGGGGTCACCTGGTCGAGGGCACCTTGCACCTCCAATGGACCCCAGGCAAGGAGTTGCAGGCCACCACCTTGCTTCTGAAATCCCAAAATGGGGAGCAAAAGCTCGCTCTGTCAGAGGGAAGAAAACAGCAACAGGATGGATTTTCAAGCAGTTGCTAGGCTGTACTGGCGTTAGGGCTCCAAGGAAGGAAAATGCGAATTTTAGCCCTACGACTGGTATCCAGGTGGGCTCCCAGGATGATTTCCCCGCAGGATCCCAAGAACGTTCCAGAGACAGACCTGGCCACTAGCTCCCCTCCTGCAGAGGAAACATGA
>NW_017192020.1:0-10498 GCF_001704415.2 Capra hircus
TGGACCTAAGACGGGGACCTCAGGGACCCGTTCTGGTGTGCCTCAGGAAAGGCCAGTCCCCATGAAAGTTGCCCTGGGGCCTCTCGGGATTCCTCTCCCGTCGATGCCGGGCCTAAGACCTTGTGTGGAGTCGGAGCCGGAACCTGAGGATTCCTCTCCAGTGCTGACGTGGATCTTGGGGTACTTGTGGAGTCTCCCAGGGGAGTCAGTCCTCGTCTCGAGTTGGGGCATGCACGTGCGCTTTCCTCCCGAGCTGTAGCAGCAGTGTCACGCTTTCCTTCGAGTGGATCATGGAATCTGTGGCGTTCCATCGAGGCTTTCCTCGAGGTTTCCCACAGGGCTGTCCCACGTGCTCCGTGGTGTGAGTTGATCCTCGGCTTGAAAGTCGAGGCAGTGCAGGGAAAACAGGTTTCCCTGGAATGGACTGAGACATTTGGGGGACTCTGGGAATGGTGGCATGACCTGGAGTTCCTCTCGCCTTTCCTGTGGAGAGCGCCTCCTCTTGAGATGAGACGGGAACGCCGGCAATTCTTTCCCGAACACGCAGGGAAAGGATCCCTCCTCTCGAGCTAGGAGGCGGAAACGGGGCTACTCTGGATGTGGGCGGGACTCTCGTGCTTCCTCTCGAGTGAAGACGGGTATGTCCAGGAACTTCTTGAGTTGCAGCGAGGGTGTGAAGGACCCTTTGGAAGTTCTAGAGGTTATGTGTGATTAACCTTGAGACGCACAGCGGAAATGGGCCTCATCTCGCCTGGAGGGAGAACCTCCTGGATTTTCTCGAGTTGCGGCAGGTGCTGTCGACTTACGACGGGACTTCAGGGACCCGATCTGGTGGCCTCAGGAAAGGCCAGTCCCCATGCGAGTTGCTCGGGGCCTCTTTGGGTTTCCTCTCCCGTCGATGCCGGGGCCTAAGACCTTGTGTGGAGTCGGCTGCCGGAACGTGAGGATTCCTCTCCAGTGCTGACATGGATCATGGGTACTTCTGGAGTCTCCCCGGGTTAGTCAGTCCTAGTCTCGAGTGGGGGCATGCACGTTCAATTTCCTCCCGATCTGTGGAAGCAGTGTCACACTTCCGATAGCGTGTATCAAGGGATCTGCAGCTTTCCCTCGAGGCTTTCCAATGAGGCTTTCCCTCGAGGATTTTCCTCAGGGCTGTCCCACGTGCCACCGTGGTGTGGAGTCGATCCTCGGCTTGAAAGTCGAGGCAGTGGACGGAAACAGGTTTCCCTCGAATTGACAGAGATATCTGGGGGACTCTGGAATGGTGGAACGACCCTGGAGTTTCTCGCCTTTCCTGTGGAGAGGGCCTCCTCTTGAGATGTGACTGGAACGCCGGAATGCTTTACAGACCACGCAGGTAAAGGATCCCTCCTCTCGAGCTATGAGGTGGAAACGGTGCTCCTCTGAAATGGGGGGAAGATCTTGATACTCTCGAGTGGAGCGGGTATGTCGGAGAACTTCTTGAGTTGCCAGCAAGGTGTGAAGGACCTTTGGAAGTTCCAGAGGATAGGTGTGATTAGCCTCCAGACGCCTCAGCGCAAATGGGCCTCATCTCGCCTTAAGGACGCCAAGATCCATGTCAGCACTGGAGAGGAATCCTCAGGTTCCGGCACCGACTCCACACAAGGTCTTAGGCCCCGGCATCTTCGGAGAGGAATCCCGAGAGGCCAAGAGCAACTTCCATGGGAACTGGCCTTTCCTGAGGCCACCAGAGCAGTCCCAGAGGTCCCCGTCGTAAGTCGAGAGGCACCTGCCGCAACTCGAGAAAATCCAGGAGGTTCTCCCCTTCAGGGGAGATGAGGCCCATTTCCGCTGAGGCGTCTCGAGGGTAATCACATCTAATATCTGAAACTTCCAAAGCGTCCTTCACACCCTTGCTGCAACTCAAGAAGTTCCCCGACATAGCCGTCTCCACTCGAGAGGAAGCACGAATGTCCGCCCAAATCCAGAGGAGCCCCGTTTCCGCCTCCTAGCTCGAGAGGATGGATCCTTTCCCTGCGTGGTCGGGAAAGTCATTCCCGGGTTCCCGTCGCATCTCAAGAGGAGGCGCTCTCCACAGGAAAGGCGAGAGGAACTCCAGGGTCGTGCCACCATTCCCTGAGTCCCCAGATGTCTCAGTCCATTCCAGGGAAATCTGTTTTCCCTTCACTGCCTCGACTTTAAAGCGAGGATCGACTCACACCACAGTGGCACGTGGGAAAGCCCTGTGGGAAGCCTCGTGGGAAAGCGTCATGGGAAAGTCTAGAGGGAAAGCCACAGATCCCTTGATCCACGAAAAGGGAAGAGTGAAACTGCTGCTACAGCTCCGGAGGAAATCACACGTGCATGCCATCTCTCGTGACGAGGACTGACTCCCTTGGGGAGACTCCAGAAGTACCACAAGATCCATGTCGGCACTGGAGAGGAATCCTCAGGTTCCTTCACTGAGTCCACACAAGGTTTTAGGCCCAGCATCGACGGGAGAGGAATCCGAGAGGCCCGGAGAAACTCGCATGGGGACTGGCCTTTCCTGAGGCCACCAGAGCGGGTCCCTGAGCCCTCGTCGTAAGTCGAGAGCACCTGCCGCAAGTCGAGAAAATCCAGGAGGTTCTCCCCTCCAGGCGAGATGAGGCCATTTCGGCTGAGGCAACTAGGGGGTAATCACACTTAAACTCTCGAACTTCGAAAGGGTCCTTCACACCCTTGCTGTAACTCAAGAAGGTTCCCCGACATACCCGTCTCCACTCAAGAGGAACCTGAGCGTCCCGCCCGTATCCAGAGTGGCCCCGTTTTCGCCTGCTAGCTCGAGAGGAGG
Organism: Capra hircus; assembly: GCF_001704415.2. Classification (NCBI taxonomy): domain Eukaryota; kingdom Metazoa; phylum Chordata; class Mammalia; order Artiodactyla; family Bovidae; genus Capra; species Capra hircus. The sequence continues at coordinate 2,795 of NW_017192020.1, forward strand.
ATCCTTTCCCTGCGTGGTCCTGAAAGAATTCCTAGCGTTCCCGTCTCATCTCAAGAGGAGGCGCTCTCCACAGTAAAGGCGAGAGGAACTCAAGTATCAGGCCCATTCCCACAGTCCCCCAGATGTCTCAGTCCATTCCAGGGAAACCTGTTTTCCCTGTACTGCCTCCACTTTCAAGCTGAGGATCGACTCACACCACAAGGGCACGTGGAAAAGCCCTGTGGGAAAGCCTCGTGGGAAAGCCTCATGGGAAAGCCTCGAGGGAAAGCCCCTGATCCCTTGATCCAAGCGAAGGGAACCGTGACACTGCTGCTACAGGTCGGGAGGAAAGCGCACGTGCATGCCCACACTCGAGACGAGGACATACGCCTCTGGGGAGACTTCAGAAGACCCCGAAGATCCATGTCGGCACTGCAGAGGAATCCTCACGTTCCGGCACTGACTCCACACAAGGTCTTAGGCCCCGGCATCGAGGGGAGAGGAATCCCGAGAGGCCCCCGAGCAACTCACATGGGGACTGGCCTTTCCTGAGGCCACAAGAGCGGGTCCCTGGTCCCAGTCGTAAGTCGAGAGAACCTGCGCAATTCGAGAAAATCCAGGAGGTTCTCCCCTCCAGGCGAGATGAGGCCCATTTCCGCTGAGGCGTCTCCAGGAAAATCACACCTAACCTCTGGAACTTCCAAAGGGTCCTTCACACCCTTGTGCAACTCAAGAAGTTCCCCGACATACCCGTCTCCACTCGAGAGGAAGCAGGAAAGTCCGCCCACATCAAGAGGAGCCACGTTTCCGCCTTCTAGCTCGAGAGGTTTGATCCTTTCCCTGCGTGGTCAGGAAAGAATTCGCGGCGTTCCCGTCACATCTGAAGAGGAGGCGCTCTCCAGAGGAAAAGCGAGAGGAACTCCAGGTACCTGCCACCATTCCCAGAGTCCCCCAGATGTCTCAGTCCATTCCAGGGAACCTGTATTCCCTGCACTGCCTCGACTTTCAAGCGAGGATCGACTCACACCACAGTGGCACGTGGGGCAGCCCTGTGGGAAAGCCTCCTGGGAAGCCTCGAGGGAAAGCCACAGATCCCTTGATTCACGCGAAGGTAAGCGTGACAATGTTGCTAAAGCTCGGGAGGAAAGTGCACGTGCATGCCCCCACTCGAGTAGAGGACTGACTGTCCTGGGGAGACTCCAGAAGTACCCAAGACCCATGTCAGCACTGGAGAGGAATCATCAGGTTTCCGCACCGACTCCACAGAAGGTCTTAGGCCCCGGCATCTACGAGAGAGGAATCCTGAGAGGCCCCGGGAGCAACTCGCATGGGGACTGGCCTTTCCTGAGGCCACCAGAGCGGGTCCCTGAGGTCCCCTCGTAAGTCGAGAAACACTTCCGCAACTCGAGAAAATTCAGGGTTCTCCCCTCCAGGCGAGATGAGGCCCATTTCCGCTGAGGCGTCTCGAGGCTAATCTCACCTAACCTCTGGAACTTCCAAAGGGTCCTTCACACCCTTGCTGCACCTCAAGAAGTTCCCCGACATACCCGTCTCCACTCGAGAGGAAGCACGAGAGTCCCGCCCCAAACCAGAGGATCCCCGTTTCCCCCTCCTAGTTCGAGAGGTGGATCCTTTCCCTGTGTGGTCGGAAAAGAATTCCCGGCGTTCCCGTCGGATCTCAGAGGAGGCGCTATCCACAAGAAAGGCGAGAGGAACTCCAGGGTCGTGCCACCATTCCCAGAGTCCCCGAGATGTCTCAGTCCATTCCAGGGAAACCTGTTTTCCCTGCTTGCTTCGACTTTCAAGCCGAGGATCGACTCACACCGCGATGGCAGGTTGGACAGCCCTGTGGGAAACCTCGTGGGAAAGCCTCGTGTGAAAGCCTCAAGGGAAAGCCACAGATCCCTTGATCCACGCGTAGGGAAGCGTGACACTGCTGCTACAGCTCGGGAGGAAAGCGCACGTGCATGCCCCTACTCGAGACGAGGACTGACTCCCCTGGGGAGACTCCAGAAGTACCCCAAGATCCATGTCGGCACTGGAGAGGAATCCTCAGGTTCCGTCACTGAGTCCACACAAGGTCTTAGGCCCAGCATCGACGGGAGAGGAATCCCGAGAGGCCCGGGAGAAACTCGCATGGGGACTCGCCTTTCCTGAGGCCACCAGAGCGGGTCCCTGAGGCCCTCGTCGTAAGTCGAGAGCACCTGCCGCAAGTCGAGAAAATCCAGGAGGTTCTCCCCTCCAGGCGAGATGAGGCCCATTTCGGCTGAGACAACTAGGGGTAATCAGACTTAAACTCTGGAACTTCCAAAGGGTCCTTCACACCCTTGCTGCAACTCAAGAAGTACCCCGACATACCCGTCTCCACTCAAGAGGAACCCGCGTCCGCCCGTATCCAGAGTGCCCCCGTTTCCGCCTGCTAGCACGAGAGGAGTGATCCTTTCCCTGCGTGGTCCTGAAAGAATTCCTAGCGTTCCCGTCTCATCTCAAGAGGAGGCGCTCTCCACATTAAAGGCGAGAGGAACTCCAGTATCAGGCCCATTCCAGAGTCCCCCAGATGTCTCAGTCCATTCCAAGGAAACCTGTTTTCCCTGCACTGCCTCGACTTTCAAGCGAGGATCGACTCACACCACGGTTTGCACGTGGGACAGCCCTGTGGGAAAGCCTCGTGGGAAAGCTTCGAGGGAAAGACACAGATCCTTGATCCACGCGAAGGGAAGCGCGACACTGCTGCTACAGCTCGGGAGGAAAGTGCACGTGCATGCCTCCACTCGAGACCAGAACTGACTGCCCTGGGGAGAATCAGAAGTACCCTCAAGATCCATGTCTGCACTGGAGAGGAATCCTCAGGTTCCGGCACTGAGTCCACACAAGGTCTTAGGCCCCAGCATCGACGGGAGAGGAATCCCGAGAGGCCCCGAGCAACTCCCATGGGGACTGGCCTTTACTGAGGCCACCAGAACGGATCCCTGAGGCCCCTTCGTAAGTCGAGAGCACCTGCCGCAACTCGAGAAAATCCAGGAGGTTCTCCCCTCCAGACGAGATGACGCCCATTTCCGCTGAGGCAATTAGGGTGTAATCACACTTAAACTCTGGAACTTCCAAAGGGTCTTTCACACCCTTGCTGCACCTCAAGAAGTTCCCCGACATACCCGTCTCCACTCTAGAGGAATGGGAGAGTCCCGCCCATATCCAGAGTGGCCCGTTTTCGCCTGCTAGCTCGAGGAGGGTTCCTTTCCCTGCGTGGTCGGGAAAGAATTCCTAGCGTTCCGTCGCATCTCAAGACGAGGCGCTCTCCACAGGAAGGCGAGAAGAACTCCAGGATCAGGCCCCATTTCCCAGAGTCCCCAAGATGTCTCAGTCCATTCCAGGGAAACCTGTTTTCCCTGCACTGCCTCGACTTTCAAGCCGAGGATCGACTCACACCACGGTGGCACATGGGACAGCCCTGTGGGAAAGCCTCGTGGGAAAGCCACAGATCCCTTGATCCTCGCGAAGGGGAGCGTGACACTGCTGCTACAGCTCGGGAGGAAAGCGCACGTGCATGCCCCCACTCGAGACGAGGACTGACTCCCCTGGGGAGACTCCAGAAGTACCCAAGATCCATGTCAGCACTGGAGAGGAATCCTCAGGTTCCGGCCACCGAATCCACACAAGGTCTTATGCCGGGGTCCAGCCCCGGTGGATCCAGGGAATTCGAAGGGTGGACGACGCTGGTGTGGAAAGACTTGTTTATTTATTGATGTAAGATTACATTAGGAAACTATAGTGTAGTAAGAAGATTAAGTGGAGGAAGAGTGCTGAATAGTTGGTTTTCGGACGGGCCAATAAAATTCCAGACAAGGAATTTGCACCACCTACGTTGGGCCACCGGCGCCCGCTTGAATATCTAAGGGTGCCTCGCCTTAAGCTCCCTTTCATGCGGGGTCTTAACAGCCAGGCCAAGTAAGTAGACCTGGCGAGCCTCCGCACTCCATGTGGAGATTCAGCCTGAAGTTATAGTAAAGAGCAGAGAGAAGGAAAGGTAGAGAAGAAGAAAGAGGGAGAAAGACACAGGGGGAGCCAGAGTCCAAGAAACCAGGCTGAGAGACTAGTTCGAGAAGCTGGTCCGAGAAACTGGCCCCGCCCCTGGCCTCCTCCTTTATTGTTCAGAAGGTCTTTTATACTTTTGATAATACATGGAGATCAATGGATAACACAAAATTATTAGTGTTCGCAACCCAGATTCTTTCTGTATATCATTTTGTATACAAAAGGTCTCAGGTAATTTACATTATCTTCTGGCCAAGAGGATTGTTAACACTTTTTGGCTCTCTTCCTTAATGAATGTTAATTTTGTTTCCCCTGAAGTGTTTTTTCTTTAATCTGCATCTCCTTAAAGCACTAAAGTTACATCTCTATAGAACAAAGGTGCAGTGGGTTATAACAAAGAAGGTACTTAACTCAAAGATCTAATGTTGCTAATACCAGGTCTACTACTTGTTTTTCACATACTAACTATATCTAAAAATAAAAGGATATGAAAATTTGGCAGCAAGCATTGACCCAAAAAATGAAACTTTTAATCAGTCCTATTCTAAAGATTCTGACTCCTCAGAAGCTCCTGCATTCTAGGATGTTTTAAGCTTCCTGTGCCTCCTGTGGTCAGGAGGCCTCAAACAATCACAAGCGCAGCTGTACGAGTTCTACAGGCAGGCTAGAAAGCATCAGAGGGTTTTTGGACTGAAACACTCTTTCAAATGCAGAAGACTAACGCCCTGAATTGACTTTTTCCAGAAAAGGTCAGAAGAGTGAAAAAGCAGAGCACAAAAACCGGCAGATTTTTGTTGGGGTACATGCTTAAAAATTTCCAGAGGGGTCCCTGAAGTCTGAGCACGCCTTGCGTATGTATGTCAGCTTCCTTCCTCATAACCTTGTCACGGGCGGGCTTCCTCACACTGGCTCCCGGCAGCCTTAGGCCCCGGCATCGACGGGAGAGGAATCCCGAGAGGCCCCGAGAGGCCACGAGAAACTCGCATGGGGACTGGCCTTTCCTGAGGCCACCAGAGAGGGTCCCTGAGGTCCCCGACGTAAGTCGAGAGCACCTGCCGCAACTCGTGAAAATCCAGGAGATTTCCCCTCCAGGCGAGATGAGGCCCATTTCCGCTGAGGCGTCTCGAGGCTAATCACACCTAAACTCTCTGGAACTTCCAAAGGGTCCTTCACACCCTTGCTGGAACTCAAGATGTTCCGCAACATTCCCGACTCCACTCGAGAGGAAGCACGAGAGTCCCGCCCACATCCAGAGGAGCCCCGTTTCCGCCTCCTAGCTCGAGAGGAGGGATCCTTTCCCTGCGTGGTCGGGAAAGAATTCCCGGCGTTCCCGTCGCATCTCAAGAGGAGGCGCTCTCCACAGGAAAGGCGAGAGGAACTCCAGTGTGGTACACCTTTCCCAGATCCCCCAGATGTCTCAGTCCATTCCACGGAAGCCTGTTTTCCCGGCACTGCCTCAACTTTCAAGCCGAGGATCGACTGACACCACGGTGGCACGTGGGACATCACTGTGGGAAAGCGTCGTGGGAAGCCTGGTGGGAAAGCCACTGATTCTAGGATACACGGGAAGGGAAGCGTGACACTGCTGCTTACAGCTCGCTCGGAGGAAAGCGCACGTGCATGCCCCCACTCGAGACAAGGACTGACTCCCCTGAGGAGACTCCAGAAATACCCAAGGTCCATGTCAGCACTGGAGAGGAATCCTCAGGTTCCGGCACCGACTCCACACAAGGTCTTAGGCATCGGCATCGGCAGGAGAGGAATCCCGAGAGGCCCCCCCCTAGCAACTCGCATGGGACTGGCGTTTCCTGAGGCCACCAGAGCGGGTCCCTGAGGTCCCCGTCGTAAGTCGAGAGCACCTGCCGCAACACGAGAAAATCCAGGAGGTTCTACCCACCAGGCGAGATGAGGCCCATTTCCGCTGAGGTGTCTCGAGGCTAATCACACCTAACTCTGGAACTTCCAAAGGGTCCTTCACACCCTTGCTGCAACTCAAGAAGATCCCTGACATACCAGTCTCACCCGAGAGGAAGCACGAGAGTCCCACCCACATCCAGAGGAGCCCCGTTTCCGCCTCCTAGCTCGAGAGGAGGGATCCTTTCCCTGCGTGGTCGGGAAAGAATTCCCGGCGTTCCCGTCGCATCTCAAGAGGAGGCGCTCTCAACAGGAAAGGCGAGAGGAACTCCAGGGTCGTGCCACCATTCCCAGAGTCCCCCAGATGTATCAGTCCATTCCAGGGAAACCTGTTTTGCCTGTACTGCCTCGACTTTCAAGCGAGGATCGGCTCACACAACGGTGGCACGTGGACAGCCCTGTGTGAAAGCCCGTGGGAAAGCGTCGTGGGAAAGCCTCGAGGAAAAGCCCCTGATGACTTGATCCACGCGAAGGGAAGCGTGACTCTGCTGCTACAGCTCGGAAGGAAAGCGCACGTGCATGCCCCTACTCGAGACGAGGACTGACTCCCCTTGGGAGACTCCAGAAGTACACCAAGATCCATGTCATCACTGGAGAGGAATCCTCAGGTTCCGGGCACTGACACCACACAAGGTCTTAGGCCCAGCATTAACGGAGAGGAATCCGAGAGGCCCCAGAGCAACTCGCATGGGACTGGCCTTTCCTGAGGCCACCAGAGCGGGTCCCTGAGGTCCCGTCGTAAGTCGAGAGCACCTGCCGCAACTCGAGAAAATGCAGGAGGTTCTCCCCTCCAGGCGAGATGAGGCCCATTTCCGCTGAGGCGTCTCCAGGATATTTCACCTAACCTCTGGAACTTCCAAAGGGTTCTTCACACCCTTGCTGCAACTCAAGAAGTTCCCCGACATACCCGTCTCCACTCGAGAGGAAGCACGAGAGTCCCGCCCACATCCAGAGGAGCCAGGTTTCCGCCTGCTAGCTCGAGAGGTGGGATTCTTTCCCTGAGTGGTCGGGAAAGAATTCCCGGCGTTCCCGTCCCATTCAAGAGGAGGCACTCTCTACAAGAAAGGGAGAGGAACTCCAGGGTCGTGCCACCATTCCCAGAGTCCCCCAGATGTCTCAGTCCATTCCAGGGAAATTCCCTGCACTGCCTCAACTTTCAAGCCTGAGGATCGACTCACACCACGGTGGCACGTGGGACAGCCCTGTGGGAAAGCCTCTTGGGAAATGCCTCGTGGGAAAGCTCCTGATCCGTTGATCCACGGGAAGGGAAGCGTGACACTGCTGCTACAGTTCGGGAGGAAAGCGCACGTGCATGTCACCACTCGAGACGAGGACTGGAACCCCTGGGAGACTCCAGAAGTACCTCAAGATTCATGTCAGCACTGGAGAGGAATCGTCAGGTTCAGCACCGACTCCACACAAGGTCTTAGGCCCCGGCATCGACGGGAGAGGAATCTCGAGAGGCCTCGAGCAACTCTAATGGGGACTGGCTTTCCTGAGGCCACCAGAGCGGGTCCCTGAGGGCCCGTCGTAGGTCGAGAGCACCTGGCGAAACTCGAGAACATCCAGGAAGTTCTCCCCTGCAGGCGAGATGAGGCCCATTTCCGCTGAGGCGTCTCGAGGCTAATCACATCTAACATCTGGAACTTCTAAAGGGTCCTTCACCCCTTGCTGCAACTCTAGAAGTTCTCCGAAATACCCGTCTCCACTCGAGAGGATGCACGAGAGTCCCGCCACAACAGAGAGCCCCGTTTCCGCTCCTAGCTCCAGAGGAGGGAT
>NW_017192021.1:0-21409 GCF_001704415.2 Capra hircus
TTTGCTTGTCTGTAAAGCTTTTTGATTTTTCCTTCATATTTGAATGAGATCCTTGCTGGGTACAGTAATCTGCGGCTGTAGGTTATTTTCTTTCTTCGCTTTAAGTATGTCTTGCCATTCCCTCCTGGCCTAAAGAGTTTCTATTGAAAGCTCAGCTGTTATCCATATGCGAATCCCCTTGTGTGTTATTTGTTGTTTTTCCCTTGCTGCTTTTAATATTTGTTCTCTGTGTTTGATCTTCGTTAATTTGATTAATATGTGTCTTGGGGTGTTTCGCCTTGGGTTTATCCTGTTTGGGAATCTCTGGGTTTCTTGGACTTGGTGATTATCTCCTTCCCCATTTTAGGAAGTTTTCAACTATTATATCCTCAAGTATTTTCTCATGGTCTTTCTTTTTGTCTTCTTCTTCTGGGATTCCTATGATTCAAATGTTGGGGCATTTGGCATTGTCCCAATGGTCTCTGAGATTGTCCTCATTTCTTTTAATTAGTTTTTCTTTTTTCTTCCCTGTTTCATTTATTTCTACCGTTCTATCTTCTACCTCACTTATCCTATCTTCTGCTTCCATTATTCTACTGTTGGTTCTCTCCCAGGCGTGTTTATCTTATTATTTGCAATATTCATCATATATTGACTCTTTTTATTTCTTCTAGGTTCTTGTTAAACCTTTCTTGCATCTTCTCAGTCCTTGTCTCCAGGCTATTTATCTGTAACTCCAATTTGTTTTCAAGATTTTGGATCATTTTTCACTGTCATGTTTGGAATTCTTTTTCTGGTAGATTCCCTCCTCTTCTCTTTTGTTTGGTTTGGTGGGCATTTATCCTGTTCCTTTACCTGCTGGGTATTCCTCTGCCTCTTCATCTTGTTTATATTGCTGTGTTTGGGGTGGCCTTTCTGTATTCTGGCAGTTTGTGGAGTTCTCTTATTGTGGAGTTTCCTCACTGTGGGTGGGTTGTATGGGTGGCTTGTCAAGGTTTCCGGTTAGGGAAGCTTGTGTCGGTGTTCTGGTGGTGGAGCTGGATTTCTTCTCTCTGGAGTGCAATGACGTGTACAGTAATGAGTTATGAAATGTCAGTGGGTTTGGTGTGACTTGGGCAGCCTGTGTATTGAAGTTCAGGGCTATGTTCCTGTGTTGCTGGAGAATTGCGTGGTAGTCTTGCTCTGGAACTTGTTGGCCCTTGGGTGGTGCTTGGTTTCACTGTAGGTATGGAGGCGTTTAATGAGCTCCTGTCAATTAATATTCCCTGGAGTCAGGAGTCTCTGGTGTTCTCAGGATTTGTACTTAAGGCTCCTGCCTCTGGTTTTCAGTCTTATTTTTACAGTAACCTCAAGACTTCTCCATCTATACAGCACCATTCATAGAACTTCTAGGTTAAGATGAAAAGTTTATCCACAGTGAGGGACACCCAGAGAGTTCCAGAGTTACTTGGATAAGAGAAAAGGGAGGAAGGAATTAGAGACCGAATGAGATGAGGTGGAATGAAAAGAGGAGAGAGCAAGCTAGCCAGTAATCACTTCCTTATGTGTGCTCCACAGTCTGGACCGCTCAGAGTTGTTCACGGAGTTATACAGAGAAGAGAAGAAGGAGGAAGGAGACAGAGGTGGCCAGGAGGATAAAGGGGGGAATCAAAGAAGAAGAGCCAGATCCAGCCAGTAATCAGTTCCCTGAGTGTTCTCACCATCTGGAACACACAAAGAGATTCACAGAGTTGGGTAGAGAAGAGAAAGGAGGAGGGAGGAGATAGAGGCGACCTGGTGGAGCAAAAGGAGAGTCCAAAGGGGGAGAAAGCAGTCAAGCCAGTAATATCGCTCCCAAGTAAAAATGGGTACTGAAGATTGGGTTTTTAAAGGTACAAAATTGATAACAAATACCAAAAAGCAAGATTAAAAATCTAGAGAAGTTGGATTTTCAAAAACATAATATTAACGAAAAAAAGGTCACAAAAATTATAATATATATATATATATGTATATGTGAAGTTTGCTTTAAAAAATAGGGTCTTTTTTGCAAAGTAATAGTAGGTTATAAAAGAGAAAATTAAAGGAGTAATAGAGGATTTAAATATATAAAAATTGAAAAAATTAAAGAATGATAATAGTAAAAATATATCTAAGACTTTCTCTGGTGTTGTTGTGGACAGTGTGGGGGTCAGTTCATTTTCAGATAGTTCCTTGATCTGGCTTATACTTGTCAAGATCTGTAGGCCCCTTCGTATGTTCGGTTCAGTTCAGTAGCTCAGGCATGTCCAACTCTTTGTGACCCCATTGAATCACAGTACACCAGGCCTCCCTGTCCATCACCAACTCCCTGAGTTCACTCAAACTCATGTCCATCAAGTCGGTGATGCCATCCAGCCATCTCATCCTCTGTTGTCCCCTTCTCCTCCTGCCCCCAATCCCTCCCCACATCAGAGTCTTTTCCAATGAGTCAACTCTTCGCATGAGGTGGCCAAAGTATTGGAGTTTCAGCTTTAGCATCAGTCCTTCCAGTGAACACCCAGGACTGATTTCCTTTAGAATGGACTGGTTGGATCTGCTTGCAGTCCAAATGTTGGGGTCCTTTAATGGGTCCGGACCTGGTGGTCCGGAGGTGATGATAAGAAAGTGAAAGAAGAGAAAGAGGCTGATACTCCTGGTTTATGCAGAAAACCAATAAAGTCCTTGACACAGGACTTGCATCTCTCACAAAGGCACTGGGCGTCCTCTGGAGGGGGTGAAGGCACAGATTGCCTTCTCAAGAGAGTCTTAGAAGCCCGGACAGGAAAGTGAGAAAGACGGTCTCTGCGCTCCAGGAAATCAGCTGAAGAGAGAGAGAGAAAGAAGAAAGACAGGGGGACCCGTCTGATGGAGCAAAGGTGCTTTAATGATTTTTCGGAGTATATATAGGCTGTAGTACAGGAAGTTTCTTTCATCAATGATAAACATCAGAAAACTAAATGTACAGTAACCGTGACCAAGGGAACAAGGGATGATGATGGTCATAAGGTCAGGAGACGATCTATATCTCAAGAAAGGGGATCGAGATGAAGCGGTTTTGTCTTAAAGTGAATGTTTACTAAAGGAGATTCAAGCCTGTCTCACACAGTGACCCCAGTTCCTGAGAGCAGCGTGCTGTTCTGCTTAAGAAGAAACAAAGGACTTTTGAGAAACAGCATGTAGGAATCCTCCTGTTAAACATTCCCTGACATCCAAGGGACTCTCAAGAGTCTTCTCCAACACCACAGTTCAAAAGCATCGATTCTTTGGCACTCAGCTTTCTTCCCAGTCCAACTCTCACATCCATACATGACCACTGGAAAAACCATAGCCTTGACTAGACGGACCTTTGCTGGCAAAGTAATGTCTCTGGTTTTTTTATGCCGTCTAGGTTGGTCATAACTTTCCTTCCAAGGAGTAAGCGTCTTTTAATTTCATGGCTGCAGTCACCATCTGCAGTGATTTTGGAGCCCCCCAAAAATAAAGTCTGACACTGTTTCCACTGTTTCCCCATCTATTTCCCATGAAGTGATGGGACCGGATGCCATGATCTTCATTTTCTGAATGTTGAGCTTTAAGCCAACTTTTTCACTCTCCTCTTTCACTTCATCAAGAGGCTTTTTAGTTCCTCTCCACTTTCTGCCATCTGCATATCTGAGGTTATTGATATTTCTCCTGGAAATCTTGATTCCAGCTTGTGCTTCTTCCAGCCCAGCGTCTCTCATGATGTACTCTGCATAGACATTAAATAAGCAGGGTGACAATATACAGCCTTGACATACTCTTTTTCCTATTTGGAACCAGTCTGTTGTTCCATGTCCAGTTCTAACTGTTGCTTTCTGACCGGCATACAGGTTTCTCAAGAGGCAGGTCAGGTGGTCTGCTACTCCCATCTCTTTCAGAATTTTCCACAGTTTATTGTGATCCACACAGTCAAAGGCATAGTCAATAAAGCAGAAATAGATGTTTTCTTCTGGAACTCTCTTGCCTTTTCCATGATCCAGTGGATGTTAGCAATTTGATCTCTGGTTCCTCTGCCTTTTCTAAAACCAGCTTGAACATCAGGAAGTTCACGGGTCACATATTGCTGAAGCCTGGCTTGGAGAATGTTGAGCATTACTTTACTAGCATGTGAGATGAGTGCAATTGCACAGTAGTTTGAGCATTCTTTGGCAAGAATTGGGATTGGAATGAAAACTGACCTTTTCCAGTCCTGTGGCCACTGCTGAGTTGTCCAAATTTGCTGTCATATTGAGTGCAGCACTTTCACAGCATCATCTTTCAGGATTGGAAATAGCTCAACTGGAATTCCATCACCTCCACTAGCTTTGTTCATAGTGATGCTTTCTAAGGCCCACCTGACTTCACATTCCAGGATGTCTGGCTCTAGGTGAATGATCACACCATCATGATTATCTGGGTTCGTGAAGATATTTTTTGTACAGTTCTTCTGTATACCTCTACATTCTTGCCACCTCTTCTTAATATCTTCTGCTTCTGTTATAATAGTCTGCCTCTAATATCCCCCTTCTAGAATAAAAGTATGCTAGAATATTCACGTCCCTGTTGACCAACTGTCAATGTCTTCTTGTGCCCTTTTTTCAATTGTGTTGTATCTTTTGTTGTTGTCGTTGTTGAGTTGTATGAGATGCTTGTGTATATTTGGAAATGAAGCCCTTGTTGGTCCCATCACTTGTGAATATTTTCTCTCAGCAGGACTGGCTTTTTATAACAAATTGTGTACTTTTAGTCCCCTTAATCCATTGTAGATGTCTTTGTCCATCCAATTTATTTCACTTAGCCTACTGCCCTGAACATCCACCCATGTAGTCTCAAATGGAAGTATTTCTTTTTTGTCATGAATGATAGTCCTGTGTGTGTACGTTGTGTGCTCTGTGTGTGTGAGAGAGACAGAGAGAGTGTATACAGCTTTCCTGGTGACTCAGCAGTAAAAACAATCTGCCTGCAAAGCAGGAGAGATAAGAGATGTGGGTTCTTTCCTTAGGTCGGGAAGATCCCCTGGAGGAGGGCATGGTGACCCACTCCATTATTCTTGCCTGAAGCATCCCATGGAGAGAGGAACCCGGTGGGCTCCTCTTGGGGTCGCAAAAGAATCAGAAATGGACTGAGGGACTGAGTACACAATATTTTAGCCTATCTCCTCCACATCTTTTTTTAGCTCATATTTTTTTCAGGACTGGGATATAGTGGGTCATACAGCAAATGTATGTTTCACGTCTTAGAAAGTCCTAAACTGTTTCCCGAAAGGGCTGTATCATTTTACATCCTTGCCAGCCATGTATGAAGGCTCCACTTTCTATCTTCTCCAACACTTTGGCACGTTTAGTCTTTTTGATTACGGCCATTCTAGTTGCCATTAAAAGAAAATGTGACCAACCCAAAGAAGATACTCACAATATATCAAACACTAAGACCATATTAGGAAACAGTATGTGTAATGTAATCAGGGATGTGACTAAAACTGGAAGTCTAGATGCTCAGCGAGTAAGAGACATTCTGAACTGGGTTAGAGGGGCTAAGGAGTTTTGAAAGCTATCTGTATTGTGAAGAATCAGATACACATTGATAGGAAAGAGCACGTAATAATCCAAGTGGAGAGCTCAAGGAATTATCAAGGGGTCCATACCCACACTCAGTGAAGAAATACATACATTATCTCCATTTCCCTATCTATCTTTATATTTGCTCATCTCAGAATGCATCCTCCCCAAACATTCTGCCTGATTTTCAAGAGAGAAATCATGCAGTAGGCATTCCTGTGTGATAGGCTTCCTTCACTCACTGTGCTTATGACCTTTGTTTCTTTAAATGATGTCTGGCTGTTCAACAGAGATGAGCCTGATTTGTTGAAAGAAAAAAAAAAGACTTTACTGACATATGTGAAACAATGGAGGATTAATTCTAGCAGAAAAAATACACTCACACCCAGTGGGTAGTAAAGCGATTCATTCACCATAAGTCTCCACAGCTGTGAAGGTGTAAGACTACTTAAAAACAGGGAAAAACATTCCACCCCAAGAAAATGTTTAGGGCAATAGTCACCAACCTTTGTGGCGCCAGGCATGGTTTCATGGGGGCAATGATTCAAATGCATTACATTTACTGTGCAGTGTTATTTCTATTATTATGATATCAGCTCCACCTCAGATCATCAGGCATTAGATCTCTTGAAGAATTTTCCACAGTGTGCTCTGATCCTGGTGTGTTGCAGTCCAGGGGATGAAAAAGAGTTGCACATGACTGAACAATTGAACTGAACACAGTCAAAGGCATTGGCCTCATCAATAAAGCAGAAGTAAATGTTTTTCTGGAATTCCCTTGCTTTTTCTTTTTTTAAAAAATAGAAATTTATTTATTTTAATTGGAGGTTAATTACTTTACAATATTGTATTGGTTTTGCCATACATCAACATGAATCTGCCATAGGTATACATGTGTTCCCCATCCTGAACCCCCCTCCCTCCTCCCCAATATTATTTGGCCAGCAAATGAATGGAGTTCTAATATAAGCTATAACATGCTAGAGCTCTGAAATGATTATGTTAGTTAAAAGAAACCAGGCACAAAAGGCTGTATATTCCATTATTCCATTCATGTAAATGAATATGTCACAAATTAGGTAATTCTCTAAAGACAGGAAATAAAGTAGTGGATGCCAGGGCCCCGATGAGCGGGGAAATGGAAAATGTCTGCCAACTAGAGAGTGTTTCCCACTGGAGTGATGAAAATATTCTAGAATGAGGCTGTGGTTGTGGTTATGCATGGTAAAGTCATGGTACATGAACAACATGTCCATAAATTTAAAGTTTCTTGAAAAAACTACTAAACCTAACTTCTATGTCCGGGAAAGCCATCCTTCAAGTATAAAGGAGAAGTAGATATTCTCATATGAACAAAACATTGGGGAATTCATTCTCAGCAGATATCTGGTCTGTAAGAAATGTTAAAAGTAGTTGTTTGCACAAAATAAGTGAAGTGAAGTCACTCAGTCGTGTCCGACTCTTTGCGACCCCGTGGACTGTAGCCTACCAGGCTTCTCCGTCCATGAGATTCTCCAGGCAAGAATACTGGAGTGGGTTACCATTTCCTTCCCTTACACAAAATAAGATGATATTAAAGAGAAATTATGAGTTAGAAAGTGTCATAAAAATAAATAAATATAGGCCAAATAAAATGAAGGTTTTTTTCTTATTAATTGGTAAAAGATAAATGCTTGTTTGGGCTTCTCCATCTTTACTTTTCACTGGTTATGAATCTTCATAATTAAAGTGGGTTTCTTGTACATAACATATATTTCAGCTCAGCGCTAAAGTATCCGCCTGCAACGCAGGAGCCATAGCAGATGCGAGTTCCGTCTCTGGGTCAGGAAGAGCCCCTGGAGGAGAACTTGGCAACCCACTCCAGTATTCTTGCCTGGAGAATCCCCATGGACAGAGGAGCCTGGTGGGCTACAGTCCACGGGGTGGCAACGAGTTGGACATGACTAAGCAACTAAACAACAACAGACACACCTTCCAAACAGAAACTCTGAAGATGCTACAAATAGATGAGAAAATCCTGAGCCTAAACAAAATGAAACAAAAAGCCTAGACAGTAGAGCTGAATTATAAAAAACCTAGATCGTAGAGCTAAATTATGAAAGGCTTTAGGCAATAAAAGTCTCTCAACAGTAGTGTAAACAGTGTGTGCAACACAGGAGAGAGGAGCAATTTTTAATACTCACTCAACAGAGCAAATTTATAGTTACATTCATAAATGAAAGGAAACAATGTCCAGAAAATAAACATAGTATAAAATCTATTGATCATTTATATCTAATTATGACTGTAAACGTGTAAGGGAATTTTTAAGAAAAAAAATCTGCAAAAGATACAGCTTAAGCTGCCTCAATTAAGGCAATTTTCTTTGGTCCATACTTTCAAAATAACTGACAGTTAAGAATACATTTCACTTTAAAACATTTTTCAAATGCAGCAAGATATTTTACTTTGCAAGACAAGAAGATTTGTACTTTTCAAGCTAAAAGAGACTGTACCTTGCATGAATACTTTGACTGATTTAGACATTTAACCACATTGTGTGTCTTTACCTTAACAGTCTTTGTGGTATCACTGTGTATTTAGAATCAACTGTTTGAATGTGGGGTGTGTATTAGTATGTTCCCTCAGGGACTGAAGGCTGTGCAGGAAGAGGTACCAAGGCCTTCCAAACCACGAAGTATTCTCTGTTAAATGGAACAGTGGTAACAATGGCAGCATGTGTTGGTGCCAACTGTTTAACAGCGGCTTATCTTAATTACCTCTCTCATAGAAGATAATGAATTTTTAAAGATAAGTACTAAAACTGTGGACCTATGAAACTGTAGGTATAAATGTATACACATATATACACATATGTATGTACATATATATTTTAACTTGTACCTTGTAAATTACATATAAAATATTAAAACCTGACATTAATGACAAGAAACTTTAAAAATTTAAACCAACAAAATTTGGTTTTGGAGAGGAAAAGTGCTTAATTAGTGACTTTACTTTAGAATACTGGAGTATGGAGATGGTAATAAAAGGAGAACCAACTTTTACTTGGTTTCATTCTTGTAATAAAACTCTTTGTGGGCAATGCCCCCTGGATTGCCTGCACGGGATGTGGGCTACTCCCCCTGCCACACCTGTGGGAGCCCACTGTTCATTCTAAATTCGTTTGCTCTGAAGAAGACATACAGATGGCTAACAAACACATGAAGAGATGCTCCACATCAGTCATTATCAGAGAAATGCAAATCAAAACCACAATGAGGTACCATCTCACGCCGGTCAGGATGGCTGCTATCCAAAAGTCTACAAACAATAAATGTTGGAGAGGGTGTGGAGAAAAGGGAACCCTCTTACACTGTTGGTGGGAATGCAAACTAGCACAGCCACTATGGAGAACAGTGTGGAGATTCCTTAAAAACCTGGAACTAGAACTGCCATATGACCCAGCAATCCCACTGCTGGGCATACACACCGAGGAACCAGAACTGAAAGAGACACGTGTACCACAATGTTCATCACAGCACTGCTTACAATAGCCAGGACATGGAAGCAACCCAGATGTCCATCAGCAGACGAATGGATAAGAAAGCTGTGGTACACATACACAGTGGAATATGACCCAGCCATTAGAAAGAATGCATTTGAATCAGTTCTAATGAGGTAGATGAAACTGGAGCCTATTATACAGAGTGAAGTAAGTCAGAAAGAAAAACACCAATACTGTATACTAAGGCATATTATGGAATTTAGAAAGATGGTAACAATAACCCTGTATGCAAGACAGCGAAAGAGACACAGATGTACAGATCAGTCTTTTGGACTCTGTGGGAGAGGGAGAGGGTGGGATGATCGGAGAGAATAACATTGAAACATGTATATTATCATATGTGAAATAGATCACCAGTCCAGGTTCAATGCATGAGACAGGGTGCTCAGGGCTGATGCACTGGGATGCTCCAGAGGGATGGGATGGGGAGGGAGGTGGGAGGGGGCTTCAGGATGGCGAACATATGTACACCCGTGGTGGATGCATGTCAAGTATGGCAAAAACCACTATAGCATTGTAAAGTAATTAGCCTCCAATTTAAATAAAGTGAACAATCTAAATTCCTTTGCTAAAAAGGGCCTAATCAATGTTGGCTGTGTGACCTCCAAAAACACCATCATTTTCCTTCCTTTCTTCCCTCCTTCCTCCGCCCTCTTTCTTTCCCTTTCTTTCTTATTATGCAATTGTGAACGTTGCTTTCCCTTTATAGTTCTTGCAGAGCACTGGGTCTATTCCCCATGATGTACAGTCCATCCTTGGGCTCATCTTCCACCTAACACGCTGTGCCTCCCGCTCCCCCACTTCTGTATTGCCCCTCCCTCTCCCCCTCCCCGCTGGTAACCAATAGATTGTTCTCTATATCTGTGAGCCTCCATTTTTGTGATATTCTCTACATTGTGGAGTTTTCAGATTCTTAAGTGATACTATACGGTATTTGTCTATCTCTGTCTGAGTTAGTTTACTTAATAGTATATCTTCCATGTGGCTGCAAATGTCAATCTTCCATTCCCTTTCTGGGGCACCTGCTTTCTATGCCTTTTTAGCCAATGGCACTGCCACTCCACACATGACACGGCTCCCCAGCCACGTTTCCAGTTCTGCCACTCACGCAGAGAAACACCAAGTCCTCTTCCTCTTCTCCCATGGGAAGTATATCTTTGAAGCTGAGTCTAGAACCAGTTGTTCCCCCACCCTGGCAAACTGGACCTTCTGGTCCCATCTCCAACCCCCACAGGCCCCATCTCCCTCCCTCTTCACACATCTAGGCCTGCCCTGCCTTCTCTGCCCCCCACTCTCACAAAACTCCCAAACAAACTTAATTTCCCATCAGGTTGATTTTATTTTCATTATGAACCTATGCAGTTGGTATACTAGTCAACGTGTGTACTGTTGGCCAGTCCTCAGCGGCAAGACCCCCGAAGATTTCTGAGGTCTCTAGCCATGCTCTGAGGTCCCTGGCTGCCCACCGTTCCTGCTGGAATGACAGGGGTCTACACACTCTCTGGGACCTCCTCTGGTCCGTTCTGATTCAGCTCTTCTTTCACCTTGGAGCACCGGCTACAGAGCTTTGGGCCTCTGATTTTTTTAAGTTTCCTTGTGGTGGGTGGTTTCTGAGAAGTTTTCTTGGTCAGCTTTGCCTGAAGGTGATTATTCACTCTCACAGGTACCCTGGCCACCTGGAGAAAACAAGAGAGGGGTAGAGAATGGCATCGGTTTGGGGAAGAGGCTGAAGCTGGATGGGAACGACAGCTTCAGGAGAAGGGGTGTGGGCAGAGAAGGGTTATGTGCCAGGCAAGCAAAGGGGAGGGGACTTATGGGGTGGGGTCAATGGGCCAGAGGTGTTTGGGTGGGTTCAGCTCACCTTGACATTTTTCTTGGACCTCAGCTGAGAGGACGTCTTCATCCTGTTGTCCCGGGTAACAGGAGCCACGTGTTTCATAACTCCTCTGGAGCCGTGTGGCTTCCCAGTCACCTTAGTCATTTTGAGGCCTCCCAGTGGTCTGCTCCAGGGCCCCTGAGCACCCCTATATATACCCCTCCCCAGGGAGACACACCCTCATGCTTTATGAGGTCAGCAAGTCTCTTCCCCAGCCAATGGTGGCCCTGGGCGAGCCTTGACATCACAAAGCCCCATCCTGACACCTCTAGCGGAGGATGGGGAGCAATTCAGATGTTTTGGTGGGAGAAATGAGGCATTTATAATTCCCCTAAAGAGGCCTCCAAACTCACCTGCCATCCTCATCTCTCTAAGTCAACTCCGATGGGTCACATGGCAGGGAGAGTGTGTCTCCTCCAAACCTTGTCTGTTATATCTATTTATGACTATAAAAGTGTAAGGGAATTTAAAAAAATCTGCAAAAGATACAGCTTAAGCAGCCCCAGTTAACGTAGGTTTATTTTCTTTGTTCCATAGTCTCTAAACAACCGACAATTGAGAGTGAATTTCATTTAAAACCTATGTTTCATGTTCAGAAAGATATTTTATGTTCAAATATAAGGTGATTTTGTTCTTTTCAAGCTAAAAAAAGTTTGTACCTTGCAGTGAATGCTTTGTTTCACTGATTTAGAAGTAAATAAAAGCACATTGTGTGTCTTTACCTTGACAATTTTTGTGGTATCACTGTGTATTTAGAATCAACTGAATGTGGGGTGTGTATTAGTACATTCCCTCGGGGACTGCAGGCTGTGCAGGAAGTGATCTCAAGGCCTTGCAAACCATTAAGGATGCTCTGTGGAATGGAGCAGTGGTAACCATGGCACCCTGCATTGGTGACAATTGTTTCACAGGGTCTTCTCTTAATGAACTCCCTCATAGAAGACAATGAATTTTTAAAGGTAACTACTAAAACTGTGGCCAGATGAATTTATATATATTATACACACATACACACATGTGTGCATTTGTATGTATATACACACACATGTGTGTGCATTTGTATATATGTCCCTTGTGAATAATCTATAAAATATTAAAACCTGACATATATGACAACAAACGTTTCAAACTTAAACCAACAAAATTTGGTTTTGCAGAGGAAAAGTATTTAACTACTGACATTATTTTAGAATACTGGAGTATGGAGATGGTAATCAAAACAGAACCAGCGTTTCCTTGGTTTTATTCTTGTAATAAAACTCTTCGTGGGCAATTCCCCCCAGTATTGCCTGCACAGGATGTGGGCTACACCCCCCACCCCACCTGTGGGAGCCCGCTGCTCCATTCTAAATTCCTTTGCTCCGAAGAAGACATATAGATGGCTAACAAACACATGAAGAGATGCTCCACATCAGTCATTATCAGAGAAATGCAAATCAAAACCACAATGAGGTACCATCTCACGCCGGTCAGGATGGCTGCTATCCAAAAGTCTACAGACAATAAATGCTGGAGAGGGTATGGAGAAAAGGGAACCCTCTTATACTGTTGGTAGGAATGCAAACTAGTACAGCCACTGTGGAGAACACTGTGGAGATTCCTTAAAAATCTGGAACTAGAACTGCCTTATGACCCAGCAATCCCACTGCTGGGCATACACACCGAGGAACCAGAACTGAAAGAGACACGTGTACCACAATGTTCATCACAGCACTGCTTACAATAGCCAAGACATGGAAGCAACCCAGATGTCCATCAGCAGACGAATGGATAAGAAAGCTGTGGTACATATACCCAATGGAATATTATTCAGCAATTAGAAAGAATGCATTTGACAGTTCTAATGAGGTGGATGAAACTGGAGCCTATTATACAGAGTGAAGTAAGTCAGAAACAAAAATGCCGATACAGTATATTAACGCATATATATGGAATTTAGAAAGATGGTATCGATGACCGTATATGTGAGATAGTAAAAGAGACATAGATATAAGTAACAAATTTTTGGAGTCTGTGGGAGAAGCTGGGAGTGGTATGATTAGAGAGAATAGCACTGAAACATGTATATTACCATATGTGAAATAGATCACCAGTCCAGGTTTGATGCACGAGACAGCGTGGTCAGGGCCGGTGCACTGGGATGACCCTGAGGGATGGGATAGGAAGGGAGGTGGGAGGGGGTTCAGGATGTCTAACACATGTACACCCATGGCTGATTCATGTCAATGTATATCAACAACCACTACAATATTGTGTAGTAATTAGCCTCCAATTAAAGTAAAGATAAAATTG
Organism: Capra hircus; assembly: GCF_001704415.2. NCBI lineage: Eukaryota > Metazoa > Chordata > Mammalia > Artiodactyla > Bovidae > Capra > Capra hircus. Next base: position 13,253 of record NW_017192021.1, read on the forward strand.
AAAAAAAAAGTCTCAAGTAGAGGTTAGACTCTCCAAACACAATATTAAAAATACAAAACAAAATCAGTCACAATAGTTATATATATATATATATGACATTTGCTTTAAAAAGTAGAGCTTTTTTGCAATGTAATAAAACGTTATAAAAATGAAAACTAAAATAGTAATAAAGAACTTAAAAATTTAAAAGTTCATAATAGTAAAACTATATCTAGGAATTTCTCTGGAGCTGTTGTGGGCAGTGTGGAATCAGTTCAGTTTCATATAATTCCTTGTTCCAGCTTGTACTTCTTCTCAAGATCTATCAGCTCCTTCCAAAACTTAGTCAATGTTGCTGCTACTGCTAAGTCGCTTCAGTCGTGTCCGACTCTGTGCGACCCCAAAGACGGCAGCCCACCAGGCTCCGCCATCCCTGGGATTCTCCAGGCAAGAACACTGGAGTGGGTGGCCACTTCTGTTGCACCTCTCAGCCCTAGAGTGGTTCCCTCTTCTTTGTTTGTTTTGACTTCCTCTGTTTGCAAGTGTCTTCAGAGTCTAATTTCAACCATGACATAAGGGGGCGAAGGTGGTCACTTATTTAGGCTCACTTGTTCAGCTGTGTTGTGGGGAGGGAGCAACACTGCAAACAAATATCCCTGACTGATTTTGAAGCTGAAACTCCAATCGTTTGGCCACCTGATGTGAAGAGCTGACTCATTTGAAAAGTCCCTGATGCTGGGAAAGACTGAGGGCAGAAGGGGATGACAGAGGATGACATGGTTGGATGGCATCACTGACACAATGGACATGGGTTTGGGTGGACTCCGAGAATTGGTGATGGACAGGGAGCCCTGGCGTGCTGTGGATCATGGGGTTGCCAAGAGTCAGTCACGGCTGAGTGAGTGAACTGAGGAGGGTGGCTCGTTCAAAGGGCAGCCCCTCCCTATGGGCAGATGTCCCCCACTTACGCACTCTGCTCTCTGCTCCTGAGCTTTTTGGCGCCACTGTGAGTTAGTCTGGCCTGGAAGGCCAAGGCTCTCTCCAGGCCTTGCAGTCATCGCATTCTGTACCCACCGGACACACCTCGAGCATTCTCAGTTGCTAGGTCACGGACACCATGGCGGCATTTCTGTTGCTGATGGTGGCATGCCCTCTTCACCTGGTCTCCTGTGTCTCCCGGCCCTATGCCAGAGGGGAGTACATTTCCTCCAAAGACCCTAACAGTCCAATTTTAAGATCTGTGTGACTGCTTCAGGCACGTCCCCTCTTCCCTTTCTCTTGTCCCCCAGACATGGTACCTAACCCATCTCACCTGGAGTTAATGACATTTTTTCTTAAAGCGATGGCAAACCTATACACAGAGGTGTTAGCAGCAGTGGTGCCCGCATCGGGGAGACTGAGTCGAGACAGACCAACGACAAGAAACACATTAGGAAACATACCCTTAGTTCACAGGAAACACGGCCCTTCCTGTTGAGTCCTGGATCACAGATGGTCCAGGGGAGTATGGCGGTACAGACTAGATAAGGCAGCTGCTAAGATAGGGGAGAGCTTCAGATGGGACTTCTGTAAGAAATGAGACATCATGTCAATGAGCCATGACTCACTGTAGTGAGGACTACGTTTCACATACAACTCTAAATGCCACTGGAATCCTGTGTACAACTTTTCAGTAACAAATTTATCCCAAGGAAATGAGCAGAGAAATTGCAAACATGTCAGTGAAACACACATACCCAATGAGCTTTATAACTGAACTTACAATGGGGACAAACGGGAAGAAGAAAACCCAGGCAGAGAATATGTACAGTAAACCATTCTATAAACTTACAGTGGGACATAACACAACTCCACATTAGGAAGAATAAAGAAGAAAAAACTTCCTAGCATTGCTAAAAAAGCTGATTTCCAAAAGACATAGTTAGAAATGCTGGAGAGGATGTGGACAAAAACATACCCTCCAACCCTGTTGGTGGAAATGTAAATTTGTGCAGCCACCTATGGAGAACAGTAAAGAGGTTTCTCAAAAAACTAAATGCAGAATTACTATATGATCTAGCATCCCACTCCTGGGAACACCCAGACAAAACTGTAATTCAAAAAGATACATGCTCCCAGCAGTACTGCACACAAGAGCCAAGACATGGAAACAACCTAAAGTCCAGTGAGAGGTGAATGAACAAAGATGACATGGTGCCTATTTAACGGAATACCGCCCAGCCATAAAAAATAGAATGAAACAATGCAGCAGTGTGGATGCACCTAGAGATTATCATGGGCTTCCCAGGTGGCTCGGTGGTAAAGAATCCGCCTGCAATGCAGGAGACCCAGGTTTTGATCCCTGGGTTGGGAAGATGCCCTGGAGAAGGGACTGGCTACCTACTCCAGGATTCTTGCCTGGGAAAGCCCGTGGACAGAGAAGCCTGGCGGGCTACAGGGCATGGGACTCAGTGACTACGCAACAACAAAGAGACTATCATATTAAGTGAAATAAGTCAGACAGAAAAAGACAAATACCATATGCTGTGATCACTTATGGTTCCCCTGAACTGTGGAAGCCAGTTCAGTTCACTCACTAGTTGCGAGTGAATGGACCCAATGGACCACAATGCGACTGAATGGACCACAGCATGCTAGGCTTCCCTGTCCATCACCAACTCCCAGAGCTTGCTCAAACCTAATGTTCATTGAGTCCAGTGATGCCATCCAACTGTCTCATCCTCTGTCGTGCCCTTCTCCTCCTGCCCTGATCTCCTTCCCATCCAAGGGACTCTCAAGAGTCTTCTCCAACACCACAGTTCAAAAGCATCAATTCTTTGGTGCTCAGCTTTCTTTATAGTCCAACTCTCACATTCATACATGACTACTGGAAAAACCACAGCTTTGACTAGATGGACCTGTGTCAGCAAAGTAACATCTCTGCTTTTTAATATGCTTTCTAGGTTGATGATACCTTTTCTTCCAAGGAGCAAGCGTCTTTTCATTTCATGGCTGCAGTCACCATCTGCAGTGATTTTGGAGCCCCCCAAAATAAAGTCTGACACTGTTTCCACTGTTTTCCCATCTATTTCCCATGAAGTGATGGGACCAGATACCATGATCTTCGTTTTCTGAATGTTGAGCTTTAAGCCAACTTTTTCACTCTCCTCTTTCACTTTCATCAAGAGGCTTTTTAGTTCCTCTTCACTTTCTGCCATAAGGGTGGTGTCATCTGCATATCTGGGGTGGAAGCCAGAATATGGCACAAATGGTCATACCTGTAAAACAAACAAAAGACTCACAGAACAGACTTGTGGTTGCCAAGGGGGAGAGTGGAAGGATGGACGTGTGTAGGGGTCTGGTAGATACAAACTACTACATTTAGAATAAACAACAAGGTCCTACTGCAGAATGCGTGGAGCTATATCCAGTATCCTGTGACAAAGCATAAAAGGCTATAAAACAAGAATGTCTGTGTGTATCACTGAGTCAGTTTGCTGTGCAGTAGAGATGGGCACCACATTTTAAAGCAACTAAAACTTCAACTTAAAAAAAAAAGACAAAAATACATAGTTAAGGATCTTATTTCTTAAAAAAAAAAAGAAAAGAAAGAAAATGGAAAGATTTGAGGGGAGGATGGGATTCGCCAACACCTTACCTGACCCGAGAGCCTTGGCATCCTGTCCTGTACAGGGAAGGAAGGACTCGGGCAAAGAAACAGAAGGGAGTACCTGTGAAGGGCCTAAAGGAACCTCAGCTCGGCTTGAGTAGATCCTGGCGCTGCTCCCAGGGAGGCTGGCAAACCACAGGGAGAGAGAGCTCTGAGGAGAGGCCTTAAGGGATACGGGGCGGTCCCCCGGGGAAACCGTTGTCTGGGCTGGCCTGTCAGTACTGGCAGATGGTTCTTCATCCAGATGAGGTAGGCAGCTGTGCATGCATGTGGAGCTCCAGTACTGCTGTAAAGCTGTCAGCTACTGCCATCCACACACATGCATCACTGTCTGTACATGTGTGTGTTTCCTCTATCTTCTATCATGCCGAGAAAAAAAAAAAAAAAACAACCCATACCTGGATACGCATGTACACACAAATCACATGTCCGGACCAGGGTCTCACACAGAGACGCCACAGGACCACCCCTCCCACCCCCAGGGGCCTGGAGGCCCTTGCATCCAACACTCAAAAGAGTCCCGCAATGGCCACCTGGAGTTGCAATTCCCTTGGAACGGTGCCTCTCCAGACATGCAGGCATTCTGATTGGCATTCAGTGTTTAATCACGGGGGGTGGGGGGGGCGGGTAGGACGGCGGGAGGGGTGGGGTGGGGTGGGGTGGTGCAATGGCAGTCCAAGGTCACATGCGTTCGGGAAAACCCCGAGCAGAAAGTTAAAATCTGGTGCCTCGATGCAGGCTTGCTGGGAAGCGAACCGTGCTCAGAGCGCAGGGCGTTTGCACACCACCTCGCGCGCATCACTGCCTTCTACACGGAACCATGCTCCCCACATGCTGCCCGACATCCGGGGGTTTTTGAAACGGTGAAATGCCGGCCTCCCTTCTTAGGCTGCCACCCCCGCCACCCCCCACCCCTGGAGTCAGAGCCCTACCTCTTTCTCGCCTCAAGGCCGAGGGTAGTACCCCCCAGGTCTGCCTGAGGGCAAACCTGGACATGCATGTCCCCTGCGACACCTCCCCCCGCCCCCCCCCAGCACAGAACTGGGATGGTGAAGGGCTGCACCTCTGCCGCCGAGGGGCCAGCAATCCTGGGTTCCTTTTCCCCGGCACTGAAGTCTGCCTTCTGAGCACCCAGGGGATGGCACTGGCCGCCTGGTGCGCACGCCCTGCCTCTCCAGACCTGGCTGTGCACACGCCATCCCACACCCCTCCCCCGGCCCCCATGGGCTCCCCGCCCACACTCACTCCTCCTGTCAACATCCTACCCACCTGGACAAGCAGAGATAAGCACCCTCCCCAGCACTTACTGACCGTTTAAAGCAAGAGTCTTCTGAAAACCCAAGAGGTCCAAGGGCCCCACCTCGGTGCTGGCCTTCCTGTTAAGAAGAACTATTCCAAACTCAGCTTTAAAGCTCCCCTCACACACCGAAAGAAAGTGCTCGAGTGAGAAAGCACAGAAGGAAATCCTCCTTTGAAATTGTGGAAAGCAACCAGTTGAGCACCTCTTCCATCAGAAAAAACTTAGCTTCTGGGAAAAAAAAAAAAAAAGAGAGAGTTGCAAACAGCACATCTCCACACATTCTTGCAGGAGACCTCAGTTCAATTCCTGGGTTGGGAAGTTCCCCTGGAGAAGGGATAGGCTACCCACTCCAGTGTTCTTGGGGCTTCCCTGGTGGCTCAGACAGTAAAGAATCCGCCAGCAATGTGGGGAGACCTGGGTTCGATTCCCTGGGTTGGGAAAAATCTCCTGGAGGAGAGCATGGCAACCCATTCCAGTATTCTTGCCTGGGAAACCCCATGGACAGAGGAGCCTTGGTGGTCTACAGTCCACAGGGTGGAAAATAGTCCGACACAACTGAGCGACTAAATGCAACAAGATCACCATACTTCACCCAAGATTAACCAAGTGGAAATGACACCAGTCACCATAGCATGACACTGGGAATCAAGAAATTCACCTTGACCACCACTAATTATTAAAGAAATGCAAATCAACAGTGTAGTGAGGTATCACCCATACTGGTTAGAATGGCCATCATTAAAAACATACAAACAATGCTGGGAAAGGTGTGGAGAAACGGGAACCCTCCTACATGGTTAGTAGGAATGTAAACTGGTGCAGCCATTATGGAGAAGAGTATGAAGGTTCCTTAAAAACTGAAAGTAGAGCTACCATATGACCCAGCAATCCCATCCCTAGGCATATATCCAGACAACACTAATTCAAAAAGATACATACATTCCCATGTTCATAGCACTATTCACAATAGCCAAGCCATGGACTCAAACAAAATGTCCAGCAGCAGATGAATGAATAAAGAAGTGGTACATATATACAGAGAAATTATTACTCAACCATAAATTTAAAAAAAACCCCAAAAATGCCATCTGGGTCTGATGGGTCTGATCATACTAAGTCAGCAAAAAGCAAGGCAGTGGCAGAAAGACAAATACCATATGATATCACTTAGATGTGGAATCAAAAATAGAACAGAAATCAACATACATATGAAAGAAAACAGACTCAGAGATCAGACCTGTGGTTCCCAAGGGGGAGGGGAGGGAAAGATTGGGAGTTTGGAATTTGGAATTAGCAACCATTTATATAATATATATAAGATGGATAAACCTATATATATATAGATGGGGAAACAGTGGAAACAGTGGCAGAGTATTTTTCTGGGCTCCCAAATCACTGCAGATGGTGACTGCAGCCATGAAATTAAAAGACGCTTGGAAGGAAAGTTATGACCAGCCTAGACAGCATATTAAAAAGCAGAGATGTTACTTTGCCAACAAAGGTCCGTCTAGTCAAGGCTTATGGTTTTTCCCAGTAGTCATGCATGGATGTGAGAGTTGGACTATAAAGAAAGCTGAGCACCAAAGAATTGATGCTTTGGAACTGCGGTGTTGGAGAAGACTCTTGAGAGTCCCTTGGACTGCAAGGAGATCCAACCAGTCCATGCTAAAGGACATCAGTCCTGAATATTCATTGGAAGGACTGATGCTGAAGCTGAAACTCCAAATACTTGGGCCACTTGATGTGAAGAACTGACTCACTGGAAAAGACCCTGATGCTGGGAAAGATTGAAGGCAAGAGGAGAAGGGACAGAGGATAAGATGGTTGGATGGCATCATCAACTCAATGGACATGAGTTTGGGTGAACTCTGGGAGCTGGTGATGGACAGGGAGGCCTGGTGTGCTGCACTCCATAGGGTCACAGAGTCGGACATGACTTGAGAGACTGAACTAAACTAAACTGACAAATATATATCTATAGGATGGATAAACAAGATGGCCCTACTATGTAGCACAGGGAGCTATACTCAGTATCTTGTAATAAACCATAATGGAAAAGAATACAGAAAAAAAAAAAAAAAACTATGTGTTTATATATGTGAGTCATTTTGTGGTACAGAAAGAAATTAACGCAACATTGTAAATCAAGTATATTTCAGTAAAATTAAAAAGAACTTCGCATTGACCACACAGTGATCTACACACCTTATTCAGACTTCTCCCACCACCAGGCTGGGTTCTCTTCCCGCCTCGGCCCAGGGAGGGGGCGGTGGTGGTGGTGCAGGTTCTGCATTGTCGCTGGTTGTCAGGCGTCTTCATTCCCTCCAGTTTTGAGCTGGCTCCTCCGGTGGGCTTTCATCGCCTCAGCACCTTTTAAGGGAACTGGTCAGCTATATTTTTTAAAGAAAAAGCCCCTCCCTCACTTTGGGTTTGTCTGATGCATTTTGGAGAGGACACCTCCGAAGGGAGATGGTGTCCTCCCTTGGCATGTCCTGTGGACAGTGTCCGGCCTTGCTCCCGGGGCCGTAGACTGCTGTGCATGGAGGGCCCCCTGCCCATGGGGTCTGGGCCTGCTTGCATGACGCTGTCAGGTAGGCCTCACGCTGAGTTTCCTAAGTGGGTGAGAAGCTAGAAACAGGCTGAACCGCTTGAGCTGAAACGGGCAGGCTTCCACTTTGCACGACGAGCTTCAAGATGGAGGGTAAGACACGTGGGGCGGGGGGGGCGGGGGGGAGGCCGCTCCAGTGATGTTTCCTCTGCCCTATGCTTTTTGCTGAGGAATGAAAAGACACGGAAGGGGTCAGCTGGCCAGCCAAAAGAAAAAATACGTAGTAGCATTTGTTGGCACTTCTAAAAGTCCCTAGTCGTGACAATGTTTTAAGGGCTTTTTCCTCTTTCCTTTCTCTGGCACCTCAGCTTCCTAGGTTTTGCATGGAGGGGGAAAGGGCACCAGAGGCGTCAGCAGGCATTTTTGGGGATCTGGTGGAGGAGGGGAATGACAAAGGGTTGGGTGTCGTGGGATGTTTATGCTGGCTCAGTGTGACTCAAGCAGCACAGCCTAATATGTGTACACAAGTGAGTGTGTGAGGTCTCCTCTTTGTGATGGGAAAACGCCCAGAAAAACATTCCCGCCTCGTCGCGCCACCTCTGGAATTTGCCGTGGGCTTGCAGGGCTGTGGTGCCCTGTTGGTGGTAAGCAACAGGTGTGATGGATGCAGTACAGCAATCT
>NW_017192022.1:0-10497 GCF_001704415.2 Capra hircus
ACAAAGGGTCCTTCAGACCCAGCTGGCCACTCAAGAACTCAAGTTCCCTACATACCCGACTCCACTCGAGAGGAAGCACGAGAGTCCCGCCCACATCCAGAGGAGCCCCTTTTCCGCCTCCTTGCTCGAGAGGAGGGATCCTTTCCCTGCCTGGTAGGGAAAGAAATTCCTGGCGTTCCCGTCGCATCTCACGAGGAGGCGCTCTCCACAGGAAAGTCGAGAGGAACTCCAGGGTCGTGCCACCATTCCCAGAGTCCCCCAGATGTCTCAGTCCATTCCAGGGAAACCTGTTTTCCCTGCACTGCCTCGACTTTCAAGCCGAGGATCGACTCACACCATTGTGGAACGTGGGACAGCCCTGTGGGAAAGCCTCGTGGGAAAGCCTCATGGGAAAGCCTCGAGGAAAGCCACAGATCCCTTGATCCACGCGAAGGGAAGCGTGACCTCTTCTACAGCTCGGGAGGTAAGCGCACGTGCATTCGCCGACTCGAGACGAGGACTGATTCACCTGGAGAGACTCCAGAAGTACCCCAACATCCATGTCAGCACTGGAGAGGAATCCTCAGGTTCCGGCACCGACTCCACACAAGGTCTTAGGCCCTGGCATCGAAGGAAGAGGAACCCTGAGAGGCCCGAGCAACTCGCCTGGGGACTGGCCTTTCCTGAGTCCACGAGAGCGGGTCCCTGAAGTCCCCGTCGAAAGTCGAGAGCACCTGCGCAACTCGAGAAAATCCAGGAGGTTCTCCCCTCCAGGCGAGATGAGGCCCATTTCCGCTGAGGCGTCTCGAGGATAATCACACCTAACCCCTGGAACTTCCAAAGGGTCCTTCACACCCTTGCTGCAACTCAAGAAGTTCCTCGACATACCCGTCTCCACTCGAGAGGAAACACGAGCATCCCGCGCACATCCTGAGGAGCCCCGCATCTGCCTCTTAGCTCGAGCGGAGGGATCCTTTCCCTGTGTGTTCGGGAAAGAATACCCGGCGTTCCCGGCACATCTCAAGACGAGGTGCTCTCCACAGGAAAGGCGAGAGGAACTCCAGGGTCATGCCACCATTCCCAGAGTCCCCCAGATGTCTCAGTCCATTCCAGGGAAACCTGCTTTCCCTGACTGCCTCGACTTTCAAGCCGAGTATCGACTCACACCACGGTGGCACGTGGGACAGCCCTGTGGGAAAGCCTCGTGGAAAGCCTCGTGGGAAAGCCTCGAGGAAAGCCCCAGATCCCTTGATCCACAAGAAGGAAAGCGTGACACTGCTGCTACAGCTCGGGAAGAAAGCGCACGTGCATGCCCCCCCCCCGAGACGAGGACTGACTCCCCTGGGGAGACTCCAGAACTACCCAAGATCCATGTCAGCACTGGAGAGAAATGCTCAGATCCGGCGCCTACTTCACACAAGTCTTAGGCCCGGCATCGACGGAGAGGAATCCCGAGAGGCCCCCAAGCAACTCACATGGGGACTGGCATTTCCTGAGCGCCACCAGAGCGGGTCCCTGAGGTCCCCGTCGTAAGTCGAGAGCACCTGCCGCAACTCGAGAAAATTCAGGAGGTTCTCCCTCCAGGAGAGATGAGGCCCATTTCCGCTGAGGCGTCTCGAGGCTAATCACACCTAAACTCTGGAACTTCCGAAGGCGTCCTTCACACCCTTGCTGCAACTCAAGAAGTTCCCCGACATACCCAAGAGTCCCGCCCCACATCCAGAGGAGCCCGTTTCCGCTCCTAGCTCGGGGAGGGATCTTTCCCTGCTGGTCGGGAAAGAATTCCCGGCGTTCCCGTCGCATCTCAAGAGGAGGCGCTCTCCACAGGAAAGTCGAGAGGAACTCCAGGGTCGTTCCACCATTCCCTGAGCCCCCAGATGTCTCAATCCATTCCAGGGAAACCTGTTTTCCTTGCACTGCCTCGACTTTCAAGCCGAGGATCGACTCACACCACGGTGGCAGGTGGGACAGCCCTGTGGGAAAGCCTCCTGGGAAAGCCTCGTGTGAAAGCCTCGTGGGAAAGCCTCTAGGGAAAGCCACAGATCCCTTGATCCTCGCGAAGGGAAGCGTGACTCTGCTGATACAGCTTGGGAGGAAAGCGCACGTGCCATGCCCCCGACTCGATAGGAGGACTGACTCCCCTGTGGAGACTCCAGAAGTACCCCGAAGATCCATGTCAGCACTGGGGAGGAATCCTCAGGTTCCGCAACGACTACACACAAGGTCTTAGACCCGACATCGACGGGAGAGGAATCCCGAAGAGGCCCACCGAGCAACTCCCATGGGGATTGGCCTTTCCTGAGGCCAACAGAGCGGGTCCCTGAGGTCCCCATTATAAGTCGAGAGCACCTGCCGCAACTCGAGGAAAATCCAGGAGATTCTCCCTCCAGGCGAGATGAAGCCGATTTTCGCTGAGGCTTCTCGAGGCTATCACACGTAACCTCTGGAACTTCCAAAGGGTCCTTCACACCGTTGCTGCAACTCAAGAAGTTCCCCGACATACCCGTCTCCACTCGAGAGGAAGCACGAGAGTCCGCCCACATCCAGAGGAACCCTTTGCCGCCTCCCTAGCTCGAGAGGAGGGATCCTTTCCCTGCGTGTTCGGGAAAGAATTCCCGGTGTTCCCGTCGCATCTCAAGAGGAGGCGCTCTCCACAGGAAAGGCGAGAGGAACTCCAGGGTCGTGCCACCATTCCCAGAGTCCCCCAGATGTCTCAGTCCATTCCAGGGAAAACCTGTTTTCCCTGCACTGCCTTGACTTTTCAAGCGAGGATCGACTCACACCACGGTGGCACGTGGGACAGCCCTGTTGGAAAGCCTCGTGGGAAAGCCTAGAGGGAAAGCCACAAATCCCTTGATCCACGCGAAGGGAAGCGTGACACTGCTGCTACAGCTCAGGAGGAAAGCGAACTTGCAAGCCGCCACTCGAGACGAGGACTGACTCCCCTGGGGAGACTCCAGAAGTACCTGAAGATCTATGTCATCACTGGAGAGGAATCCTCAGGTTCCGGCACCGACTCCACACAATGTCTTAGGCCCCGGCATCGACGGGAGAGGAATCCCGAGAGGCCCCGTGCAACTCGCTTGGGGACTGGCCTTTCCTGAGGCCACCAGAGCGGGTCCCTGAGGTTCCCGTCGTAAGTCGAGAAACACCTGCCGCAACTGGAGAAAAATCCAGGAGGTTCTCCCCTCCAGGCGAGTTGAGGCCCATTTCCGCTGAAGGCGTCTCGAGGCTAATCACATCTAACATCTGGAACTTCCAAAGGGTCATTCACACCCTTGCTGCAACTCAAGAAGTTCCCCGACATGCCCGTCTCCACTCGGAGAGGAAGCACGAGAGTCCCGCCCACATCCAGAGGAGCCCCGTTGCCGCCTGCTAGCTCGAGAGGAGGGACCCTTTCCCTGCGTGCTCGGAAAAGAATTCCCGGCGTACCCCTCGCATCTCAAGAGGAGGCGCTCTCCACTAGAAAGGTTAGAGGAACTTCAGGGTCGTGCCACCATTCCCTGAGTCGCCCAGATGTCTCAGTCCATGCCAGGGAAACCTGTTTTCCCTACACAGCCTCGACTTTCAAGCCAAGGATCGACTAACACCACGGTGGCATGTAGGACAGCCCTGTGGGAAAGCCTCGTGGAATCCTCGTGTGAAAGCCTGGTGGGAAAGCCTCGAGGGAAAGCCACAGATCCCTTGATCCTCGCGAAGGGAAGCGTGACTCTGCTGATACAGCTCGGAGGAAAGCGGACGTGCATGCCCCGACTCGAGAGGAGGACTGACTCCCCTGTGGAGACTCCAGAAGTACCCGAAGATCGATGTCAGCACTGGGGAGGAAACCTCAGGTCCGCACCGAATCCACATAAGGTCTTAGCCCCGACATCGACGGAGAGGAATCCCGAGAGGCCCAAGAGCAACTCCCATGGGGACTGGCCTTTCCTGAGGCCACCAGAGCGGGTCCCTGTGGTCCCCATTATAAGTCGAGAGCACCTGCCGCAACTCGAGAAAATCCAGGAGGTTCTCCCTCCAGGCGAGATGAGGCCCATTTCCGCTGAGCGTCTCGAGGCTAAACACACCTAACCTCTGGAACTTCCAAAGGGTCCTTCACACCCTTGCTGCAACTCAAGAAGTTCCCCGACATACCCGTCTCCACTCGAGAGGAAGCACGAGAGTCCCGCCACATCCAGAGGAGCCACGTTGCCGCCTCCTAGCTCGAGAGGAGGGATCCTTTCCCTGCGTGTTCGGGAAAGAATTCCCGCGTTCCCGTCGCATCTCAAGAGGAGGCGCTTTCCACAGGAAGGTAGAGGAATTCCAGGGTCGTACGACCATTCCCAGACACACCAGATGTCTCAGTCCATTCCAGGGAAACCTGTTTTCCCTGCACTGCCTCGACTTTCAAGCCGAGGATCAACTCACACCACGGTGTACGTGGGACAGCACTGTGGGTAGCCTGTGGGAAAGCTCGAGAAAAGCCTAGAGGGAAAGCACAGATCCCTTGATCCAAGCGAAGGGAAACATGACACTGCTGCTACAGCTCGGGAGGAAATCACACGTGCATGCCCCCAGTCGAGACGAGGACTGACTCCCTGGGAGACTCCAGAAGTACCCCAAGATCCATGTCAGCACAGGAGAGGAATCCTCAGTTCCAGCACGACTCCACACAAGTCTTATGCCCTGGCATGACGGGTAGGAATCCGGAGGCCCCGAGCAACTCGCATGGGGACTGGCCTTTCCTGAGGCCACCAGAGCGGGTCCCTGAGGTCCCCGTCGTTACTCGACAGCACCTGCCGCGACTCAGAAAATCCAGGAGGTTCTCCCTCCAGCGAGATGAGGCCCATTTCCGCTGAGGCGTCTCCAGGCAAATCACACTTAACCTCTGGAACATCCAAAGGGTCCTTCACACCCTTGCTGTATCTCAAGAAGTTCCCCGAAATACCTGTCTCCACTCGAGAGCAAGTACGAGAGTCCCGACCACATCCAGAGGGCCCCGTTTCCGCCTCCTAGCTCGAGAGGAGGCATCCTTTCCTGCGTGGTCGGGAAAGAATTCCGGCGTTCCCGTCGCATCTCAAGAGTGGCGCTTTCCACAGGAAAGCGAGAGGAACTCCAGTGTCGTGCACCATTCGCAGAGTCCCCAGATGTCTCAGTCCATTCCAGGAAAACTGTTTCCCTGCACTGCCTCGACTTTCTAGCCTAGGATCGACTCACACCACGGTGGCACGTGGACAGCCTGTGGGAAAGCCTCGTGGGAAAGCCTCGTGGAAAGCCTAATGGAAACCACAGAATCCTTGATCCACGCGAAGGAAGAGCGACACTGCTGCTACAGCTCGGGAGGAAAGCGCACGTGCATGCCCCCAATCGAGACGAGGACTGACTCCCCTGGGAGACTCCAGAACTACCCCAAGATCCATGTCACACTGGAGAGGAATCTCAGGTTCCGCACCGACTACACAAGGTCTTAGGCCCGGCATCGACGGGTGAGGAATCCTGAGAGGCCCCGAGCAACTCGCATGGGACTGGCCTTTCCTGAGGCCACCAGAGCGGGTCCCTGAGGTCCCCGTCGTAAGTCGAGAGCACCTGCGCAACTCGAGAAAATCCAGGAGGTTCTCCCCTCCAGGCGAGATGAGGCCCATTTCTGCTGAGGCGTGTCCAGGCGAATCACACCTATCTCTGGAACTCCAAAGGTCATTCACACCCTGCTGCAACTCAAGAAGTTCCCCGACATACCCGTCTCCACTCGAGAGAAGCACGAGATCCCGCCTACATCCGGAGGAGCCCCGTTTCCGCCTCCTAGCTCGAGAGGAGGGATCCTTTCCTTGCGTGGTCGGGAAAGAATTCCCGGTGTTCCCGTCGCATCTCAAGAGGAGGCGCTCTCCACAGGAAAGGCGAGAGGAACTCCAGGGTCGTGCCACCATTCCCAGAGGCGCCCAGATGTCTCAGTCCATTCCAGGAAACCTCTTTTCCCTGCATGCCTTGACTTTCAATCCGAGGATGACTCACACCACGGTGGCAGATGGTACAGCCCTGTGCGAAAGCCTCGTGGAAGCCTCTGGAAGCCTCGTGGGAAAGCCTCGAGGAAACCACAGATCCCTTGTCACGTGAGGGAAGCGACACTGCTGCTACAGCTCGGGAGGAAAGCGCACGTGTATGCCCCACTCGAGACGTGGACTGACTCCCTGGGGAGACTTCAGAAGTACCCCAAGATCCATGTCAGCACTCGAGAGGAATCCTCAGGTTCCGCACTGACTCCACACAAGGTCTTAGGCCCCGGCATCGACGGAGAGAATCCGAGAGGCCCCGAGCAACTCGCATGGGAACTGGCCTTCCTCATGCACGAGATTGGGTCCCTGAGGTGCCCGTTCTAAGTCGAGAGCACCTGCCGCAACTCGAGAAAATCCAGGAGGTTCTCCCCTCCAGGCGATATGAGGCCATTTCGCTGAGGCTTCTCGAGGCTAATCACACTAATCTCTGGAACTTCCAAAGGGTCCTTCACACCCTTGCTGCAACTCAAGAAGTTCCCCGACATACCCGTCTCACTCGAGAGGAAGCACGAGAGTCCGCCACATCCAGAGGAGCCCATTTCGCCTCCTAGCTCGAGAGGAGGATCCTTTCCCTGCGTGGTCGGAAAGAATTCCCGCGTTCCCGTCGGATCTCAAGAGGAGGCGCTCTCCACAGGAAAGGCGAGAGGAACTCCAGGGTCGTGCCACCATTCCCAGATTCCCCCAGATGTCTCAGTCCATTCCAGGGAACCTGTTTTCCCTGCACTGCTCGACTTTCAAGCCGAGGATCGACTCACACCACGGTGGCACGTGGACAGCCCTGTGGGAAAGCCTCGTGGGAAAGCCTCGTGGAAAGCCTCGAGGAAAGCCACAGATCCCTTGATCCACGCGAAGGGAAGCGTGACCTGCTGCTTACAGCTCGGAGGAAAGCGCACGTGATGCCCCCACTCGAGACGAGGACTGACTCCCCTGGGGAGACTCCAGAAGTACCCCAAGATCCATGTCAGCACTGAGAGGAATCCTCAGGTTCCGCACCGACTCCACACAAGGTCTTAGGCCCGGTATCGACGGGAGAGAATCCGAGAGGCCCCGAGCAACTCGCATGGGGACTAGCCTTTCCTGAGGCCACCAGAGGGTCCTGAGGTCCCCGTGTAAGTCGAGAGCACCTGCCGCAACTCGAGAAAATCCAGGAGGTTCTCCCCTCCAGGCGAGATGAGGCCATTTGCGCTGAGGCTTCGAGGCTAATCACTCTATCCTCTGGAACTTCCAAAGGGTCCCTTCACACCCTTTGCTGCAACTCAAGAAGTTCCCGACATACCGTCTCCACTCGAGAGAAGCACGAGAGTTCCGCACATCCAGAGGAGCCCGTGTCCGCCTCCTAGCTCGAGAGAGGGATCCTTTCCCTCGTGGTGGGAAAGAATTCCCGCGTTCCCGTCGCATCTCAAGAGAGGCGCTCTCCACAGAAAGGCGAGAGAACTCCAGGGACGTGCCACCATTCCCAGAGGCCCCAGATTCTCAGTCCATTCCAGGCGAAACCTGTTTCCTGCACTGCCTCGACTTTCAAGCCGATCGACTCACACCAGCACGTGGCCACTTGGGAAAGCCCTGTGGGAAAGCCTCGGAAGCTCTGGGAAAGCCTCGAGGGAAAGCCACAGATCCTTGATCCACGCGAAGGAAGCGCGAACAGCTGCACAGCTTGGAGAAATGCACGTGCATCCCCCTCGAGACGAGGACTGACTCCCCTGGGAGACTCCAGAAGTACCCAAGATCCATTTCAGCACTGAGAGGAATCCTCAGGTTCCGGCACCAACTCCACACAAGGTCTTAGCCCGCATCGACGGGAGAGGAATCCCGAGAGGCCCCCGAGCAACTCGCATGTGACTGGCCTTTCTGAGGCACCAGAGCGGTGCCCTGGTCCCCTCGTAATCGAGAGCACCTGCCGCAACTCGGAAAATCCAGGAGTTCTCCCCTCCAGGCGAGATGAGGACCATTTCCGCTGAGGCTGTCCGGCTAATCACATAACTCTGGAACTTCAAAGGTCCTTCACACCTTGCTGCAACTCAAGAAGTTCCCGACATACCCGTCTCACTCGAGGAAGCACGAGATCCCGCCACATCCGAGAGCCCCGTTCCGCCTCCTAGCTCGAGAGGAGGGATCCTTTCCCTCGTGGTGGGAAAGAATTCCCGCGTTCCCGTCGCATCTCAGAGGAGCGCTCTCCACAGAAGGCGAGAGGAACTCCAGGTCGTGCCACATTCCCAGAGTCCCCAGATTCTCAGTCCATTCCAGGGAAACCTGTTTTCCCTGCACTGCTTCGACTTTCAAGCAGATCGACTCACACCACGGTGCACGTGGACAGCCCTGTGGGAAAGCCTGTGGGAAACCTCTGGAAAGCCTCGAGGGAAAGCCACAGATCCCTTGATCCACGCGAAGGAAGCTGACACTGCTGCTACAGCTCGGGAGGAAAGCGCACGTGCATGCCCACTCGAACAGGACTGACTCCCTGGGGAGACTCAAAGTACCCAAATCCATGTCAGCACTCGAGAGAATCCTCAGTTCCGGCACCGACTCCACACAAGTCTAGCCCGGATCGACCGGTAGGAATCCGAGAGCCCCGAGCAACTCGCATGGGGACTGCTTTCCTGAGCACCAGAGCGGTCCCTGAGTCCCGTCGTAAGTCGAGAGCACCTGCGCAACTCGAGAAAATCCAGGAGGTTCTCCCCTCCAGGCGAGATGAGGCCTTCCTGAGGCGTCTTAGGCTAATCACACTAACTCTGAACTTCCAAAGGCGCCTTCACACCCTTGCTGCAACTCAGAAGTTCCCGACATACCCGTCTCCACTCGAGAGGAAGCACGAGAGTGCCCGCCCACATCCAGAGAGCCCCATTTCCGCCTCCAGCTCGAGAGGAGGGATCCTTTCCTCGTGTCGGAAGAATTCCCGGTTCCCGTCGCATCTCAAGAGGAGGCGCTCTCCACAGGAAGCGAGAGGAACTCCAGGTCGTGCCACCATTCCCAGAGTCCCCAGATGTCTCAGTCCATTCCAGGGAAACCTGTTTTCCTTGCACTGCCTCGACTTTCAAGCCGAGGATCGACTCACACCACGGGTGGCACGTGGGACAGCCCTGTGGATGGCCTCGTGGGAAAGCCTCGGGGAAAGCCTCGAGGAAAGCCACAGATCCTTGATCCACGCGAAGGGAAGCGCACACTTGCTACAGCTCGGAGATAGCACACGTGCATGCCCCCACTCCGAGCGAGGACTGACTCCCCTGGGAACTCCAGAAGTACCCCAAGATCCATGTCAGCACTGGAGGAATCCTCAGGTTCCGGCACGGTCCACACAAGATCTTAGGCCCAGCCATCGACGGGAGAGGAATCCGAGAGGCCCCGAGCAACTCGCATGGGGACTGGCCTTTCCTGAGCCACCAGAGCGGTCCCTGAGTCCCCATCGTAAGTCGAGAGCACCTGCCGCAACTCGAGAAAATCCAGGAGGTCTCCCTCCAGGCGAGATGAGGCCCATTTCGCTGAGGCGTCTTGAGGCTAATCAATCCTAACTCTGGAACTTCCAAAGGTCCTTCACACCCTTGCTGCAACTCAAGAAGTTCCCCGACATAGCCGTCTCCACTGCGAGAGGAAGCACGAAGTCCGCCCACATCCAGAGGAGCCACGTTCGCCTCCTAGCTCGAGAGGAGGGATCTTTCCCTGCGTGTCGGGAAAGAATTCCCGGTTCCCGTCGCATCTCAAGAGGAGGCGCTCCACAGGAAAGGCGAGAGAACTCCAGGTCGTGCCACATTCCAGAGTCCCCCAGATGTCTCAGTCCATTCCAGGGAAACCTGTTTTCCCTGACTGCCTCGACTTCAAGCCGAGGATCGACTCACACCACGGTGCACGTGGGACAGCCTGTGGGAAACTCGTGGGAAACCTCGTGGAAAGCTCGAGGGAAAGCCACCAGATCCCTTGATCCACGCGAAGGGAAGCGTGACACTGCTGCTACATCTCGGGAGGAAAGCGCACGTGCATGCCCCCACTCGAGACAAGGTCTGACTCCCCTGGGGAGACTCCAGAAGTACCCCAAGATCCATGTGAGCACTGGAGAGGAATCCTCAGGTTCCGGCACCGACTCCACACAAGGTCTTAGGCCCCGGCATCGACGGGAGAGGAATCCCGAGAGGCCCCGAGCAACTCGCATGGGGACTGGCCTTTCCTGAGGCCACCAGAGCGGGTCCCTGAGGACCCCGACGTAAGTCGAGAGCACCTGTCGCAACTCGAGGAAGTACAGGAGGTTCTCCCCTCCAGGCGAGATGAGGCCCATTTCCGCTGAGGCGTCTTGAGGCTAATTACATCAAAGATCTGGAACTTCCAAAAGGTCCCTCACAGCCTTGCTGCAATTCAAGAAGTTCCCCGACATTCCGTCTTCATTCGAGAGGAAGCACGAGAGTCCCGCCCACAAACCAGAGGAGCCCCATTTCCCGGCTCCTAGCTCGAGAGGAGGAATCCTTTCCCTGCGTGGGGGGGGAAAGAATCCCGGCGTTCCCATCGC
>NW_017192023.1:0-10496 GCF_001704415.2 Capra hircus
GCATCGACCGGAGAGGGAATCCTGAGAGGCCCCTAGCACCTCGCATGGGGACTGGCCTTTCCTGAGGTCACCAGAGCGGGTCCCTGAGGTCTCCGTCGTAAGTCGAGAGCACTGCCGCAACTCGAGAAAATCCAGGAGGTTCTCCCCTCCAGGCGAGATGAGGCCCATTTTCCGCTGAGGCGTCTCGAGGCTAATCACACCTAACCTCTGGAACTTCCAAAGGGTCCTTCAACACCCTTGCTGCAAGTCAAGAAGTTCTCCGACATACCCATATCCACTCGAGAGGAAGGACGAGGTTCCCGCCCATATCCAGCGGGAGCCCCGTTTCCGCCTCGTAGCTCGAGAAGAGGGATCCTTTCCCTTCGTCGTCGGAAAAGAATTCCCGGCCTTCCCGTCGCATCTCAAGAGGAGGCGCTCTCCACAGGAAAGACGAGAGGAACTCCAGGGCCTTGCCAGCATTGCAAGAGTCCCCAGATGTCTAAGTCCATTCCAGAAGAAACTGTTTTCCCTGCACTGCCTCGACGTTCACGCCGAGGATTGACTCACACCACCGTGGCACGTGGCGACAGCCCTGTTGGAAAGCCTCGTGGGAAAACCTCAATGGAAAGCGACAGATCCCTTGATCCACACGTCGGCAAGCGTGACACTGCTGCTGCAGGTCGTGAGGAAATGGCAGTGCATGCCCCCACACGAGATGAGGACTGACTCCCCTGGTGAGACTCCAGAAGTACGGAAAGATTCATGTCAGCACTGGAGAGGCATCCTCAGGGTCTGGCCCGACTCCACACAAGGTTCTTAGGCACCGGCATCGATGGGAGAGGAATCCCTAAAGGCCCCCTGGTAACTCGCATGGGGACTGGCCTTTCCTGAGGCCACCAGAGGCGGGTCCCTGAAGACCCGTCGTAACTCGAGAGCACCTGCTGCAACTGGGGTAAAATCCAGGAGGTTCTCCCCTCCAGCGGGATGAGGCCCATTTCCTCTGAGGTGTCTGGAGGCTCATCACACCTAACCTCTGGAAATTAAAAAGGGCTTGCTGCAACTCAAGAAGTTCCCCGACATACCCGTCTCCACACGAGAGGAAGCACGAGGGTCCCGCCCACATTCAGAGGAACCCCGTTTCCGAGAGAAGGATCCTATCCTGCTTAGTCAGGAAAGATTTTCGGCGTTCCCATGGCATCTCAAGAGCAAGGGTTCTCAATAGGAAAGGCAAGAGGGAACTCCAGGGTCGTGCCACCATTTCAAGAGTCCCCAGATGTCTCAGTCCATTCAGAGGAACCCGTTTCCCAGCACTGCTCGAATTTCACGCCGAGGATCCACTCACACCATGGTGGCATGTGGGACAGCCCTGTGAGAAAGCCTCGAGGGAAAGCCACAGATCCCTTGATCCCCGGGAAGGGAAGCGTGACACATCTGCTACACTGTCCCTGAGGTCACGGTCGTATGTCGAGAGTACCTGCCGCAACTCGAGAAAATCCAGGAGGTTCTCTGCTCCAGTCGAGATGAGGCCCATTTTCTCTGCGGCGTCTCGAGAGTAATCACAACTAAACTCTGAAACTTCCAAAGTGTCCTAAACACCCTTGCTAAAACTCAAGAAGTTCCCCGACATACCCGTCTCCACTCCAGAGGAAGCACGAGGGTCCGGCAACCGCCAGAGGAGCTCCGTTTCCTCCTCCAAGCTCGAGATGAGGGATCCTTCCCTGCTTCCTCGGGAAAGAATTCCCGACGTTTCGACGCATCTCAAGAGGAGGCTCACTGCACAGGAAAGGCGAGAGGAACTCATGGGTCGTGCCACCATTCCAAGAGTCCCCCAGATGTCTCAGTCCATTCCAGAGGATCCTGTTTTCCCTGCACTGCCTCGACTTTCAAGCCGAGCATCGACTCACACCACGGTGGCACGTGGGACAGCCCTTTGGGAAAGCCTCTTGGGAAAGCCTCGTGGGAAAACGTCGAGGGAAAGCCACAGATTCCTTGATCCACGCGAAGGGAAGCGTGACACTGCTGCTACAGTTCGGGAAGAAAGCGCACGTGCATGACCTCATTCGAGACGACGACTGGCTCCCCTGGGGAGACTCCAGAAGTACCCCAAGTTCCATGTCTGCACTGGAGAGGAATCCTCAGATACTGGCACCGACTCCACACAAGGTTTGAGGCACTGACATCGACGGGAGACGAATCCCGAGAGGCCCCGAGCAACTCGCATGGGGACTGGCCTTCACTGAGACCACCAGAGAGGTTCCCTGAGGTCCCCGTCATAAGTCGAGAGCACCTGCCGCAACTCGAGAAAATCCAGGAGGTTCTCCCCTCCAGGCGAGATGAGGCCCATTTCCACTGAGGCGACTAGAGGCTATTCACAGCTAAACTCTGGAACTTCCAAAGGGTCCTTCACAGCCTTGCTGCAACTCTAGAAGTTCCCCGACATACCCGTTTCCACTCGAGAGGAAGCACGAGAGTCCCAACCACATCCAGAGAAGCCCCGTTTCCACCTCCTAGCTCGACGAAGGGATCCTTTCCCTGCGTGCTCGGGAAAGAATTCCGGCGTTCCCGTCGCATCTCAAGAGGAGGCACTCTCCACAGGAAAGGCGAGAGGAACGCCAGGGTCATGCCACCATCCAGAGTCCTCCAGATGTCTCAGTGCATTCCAGGGAAACCTGTTTTCCCTGCACTGTTTTGACTTCAAGCCGAGGATCGACTCACACCACGGTGGCACATGGGACAGCCCTGTGGGAAAGCCTCGTGGGAAAGCCTCGTGGAGAGCCTCGAGGGAATGCCACAGATCCCTTGTTCCACGCGAAGGAAGCGTGACACTGCTGCTACAGCTCGGGAGGAAAGCGCACGTGCATGTCCCCACTCGAGACGAGGACTGATCCACTGGGGAGACTCCAGAAGTACCCCAAGATCCATGTCAGCACTGGAGAGCAATACTCAGGTTCCGGCACCGACACCACACAAGTCTTAGGCCCCGGCATCGACGGAGAGGAATCCCGATAGGCCCCCGAGCAACTCGAATGGGGACTGGCCTTTCTTGAGGCCACCAGGGCGGGTCCCTGAGCTCCCGTCGTAAATCGAGAGCACCTGCCACAACTCGAGAAAATCCAGGAGGTGTCCCTCCAGGCGAGATGAGGCCCATTTCCGCTGAGGGTCTCGAGGCAATCACACCTAAACTCTGGAACTTCCAAAGGGTCCTTCACACCCTTGCTGCAACTCAAGAAGTTCCCCGACATACCCGTCTCCACTCGAGACCAAGCACGAGAGTCCCGCCTACATCCAGAGGAGCCCCGTTTCCGCCTTCTAGCTCGAGAGGAGTGATCCTTTCCCTATGTGGTCGGGAAAGTATTCCCGGCGTTCCCGGTCGAATCCCAAGAGGAGGCGCTCTCCACAGTAAATGCGAGATGAACTCCAGGATCGTGCCACATTCCCAGTGTCCCCCAGATGTCTCAGTCCATTCCAGGGAAACCTGTTTTCCCTGCACTGCCTCGACTTTCAAGCCGAGGATCGACTCACACCACGGTGGCACGTGGGACAGCCCTGTGGGAAAGCCTTGTTGGACATCCCTGTGGGAAAGCCTCGTAGGAAAGCCTCGTGGGAAAGCCTCGAGGGAAAGACACAGATCCCTTGATCCTTGCGAATGGAAGCGCGACACTGCTGCTACAGCTCGGCAGGAAAGCGCACGTGCATGCCCCCACTCGAGACTACGACTGACTCCCCTGGGGAGACTCCAGAAGAACCCCAAGATCCATGTCAGCACTGGAGAGGAATCCTCAGGTTACAGCACTGACTCCACACAAGGTCTTAGGCCCCAGCATCGACGGGAGAGGAACCCGAGAGGCCCCCAGGAGGCCCCCGAGCAACTCGCAAGGGGACTGGCCTTTCCTGAGGCGACTAGAGCGGGTCCCTGAGGTCCCGGTCGTAAGTCGAGAGCACCTGCCAGCAACTCGAGAAAATCCAGGAGGTTCTCCCCTCCAGGCGAGATGAGGTCCATTTCAGCTGAGGCGTCTCGAGGCTAATCACACCTAACCTCTGGAACTTCCAAAGGGTCCTTCACACCCTTGCTGCAACTCAAGAAGTTCCCCGACATACCCGTCTCCACTCAACATGAAGCACGAGAATCCCGCCCACAACCAGAGGATCCCCATTTCCGCCTCCTAGCTCGAGAGGAGGGATCCTTTCCCTGCGTGGTCGGGATAGAAAACCCGGTGTTCCCATCACATCTCAAGAGGAGGCGCTCTCCTCAGGAAAGACGAGAGGAACTCCAGGGTCGTGCCACCATTCCCAGAGTCCCCTGGATGTCTCAGTCCAGTCCAGGGAAACCTGTTTTCCCTGCACTGCCTCGACTTTCAGGCGAGGTTCGACTCACACCACAGTGGCACGTGGGACAACCCTCTGGGAAAGCCTCGTTGGAAAGCCTCGTGGGAAAGCCTGGAGGGAAAGCCACAGATCCCTTGCTCCATGCGAAGGGAAGCGTGACACTGCTCTACAGCTCGGGAGGAAAGCGCACGTGCATGCCCCCACACGAGACGAGAACTGACTGCCTTGGGGAGACTCCAGAAGTACACCATGATCCATTTCAGCACTGGAGAGGAATCCTCAGTTTCCGGCACCGACTCCACACAAGGTCTTAGGCCCCGGCATCGATGGGAGAGGAATTCCGAGAGGCCCCCGAGCAACTCGCAAGGGGACTGGCCTTTCCTGAGGCCACCAGAGCGGGTCCCTGAGGTCCCCGACGTAAGTCGATAGCACCTGCCGCAACTCGAGAAAATCCAGGAGGTTCTCCCCTCCAGGCGAGATGAGGCCCATTTCCGCTGAGGCGTCTCCAAGCTAATCACACCTAACCTCTGGAACTTCCAAAGTGTTCTTCACACCCTTGCTGCAACTCAAGAAGTTCCCGGACATACCTGTCTCCACTCGAAAGGAAGCACGAGAGTCCCGCCCACATCCAGAGGAGCCCCATTTCCGCCTCCTAGCTCGAGAGGAGGGATCCTTTCCCTTCGTGCTCGGGAAAGAATTCCCGTCATTCCCGTCGCATCTCAAGGGGAGGCGCTCTTCACAGGAAAGGCGAGAGGGACTCCAGGGTCGTGCCACCATTCCCAGAGTCCCCCAGATGTCTCAGTCCATTCCAGGGAAACCTGTTTCCCTGCACTCCCTCGACTTTCAAGCCGAGGATCGACTCAAACCGCGGTGGCACGTGGGACAGCCCTGTGGGAAAGCCCTGCGGGAAATCCTCGAGGAAAAGCCACAGATCCCTTGATCCAAGCAAAGGGAAGCGTGACACTGCTGCAAAAGCTGGGGAGGAAAGCGCACGTGCATGCCTCCCTTCGAGACGAGGACTGACTCCACTGGGGAGACTCCAGAAGTACCCCAAGATCCATGTCAGCACTGGAGAGGAATCCTCACGTTCCGGCACTGACTCCACACAAGGACTTAGGCCCCGGCATCGACGGGAGAGGAATCCCGAGAGGCCCCCGGACAACTCGCATGGGGAATGGCCTTTCCTGAGGCCACCAGAGCGGGTCCCTGAGGTCCCAGTCGTAAGTCGAGAGCACCTGCCGCAACTCGAGAAAATCCAGGAGGTTCTCGCCTCCAGGCGAGATGAGGCCCATTTCCGCAGAGGCGTCTCGAGGCTAATCACATCTAACATCTGGAACTTCCAACGGGTCCTTCACACCCTTGCTGCAACTCAAGAAGTTCCCCGACATACCCGTCTCCACTTGAGAGGAAGCACGAGAGTCCTGGCAACATCCATAGGAGCCCCCGTTTCCGACTCCTAGCTCGAGAGGAGGGATCCTTTCCCTGCGTGGTCGGAAAGAATTCCCGGCGATCCCGTCGAATCTCAAGAGGAGGCGCTCTTCACAGGAAAGGCGAGAGGAACTCCAGCGTCGTGCCACCATTCCCAGAGTCAACCAGATGTCTCCG
The DNA here is from genome assembly GCF_001704415.2 of Capra hircus. Classification (NCBI taxonomy): domain Eukaryota; kingdom Metazoa; phylum Chordata; class Mammalia; order Artiodactyla; family Bovidae; genus Capra; species Capra hircus. The sequence continues at coordinate 5,911 of NW_017192023.1, forward strand.
TCCATTTCAGGGAAACCTGTTTTCCCTGCACTGCCTCGACTTTCAATCCGGAGGATCGACTCACATCACGGTGGCACGTGGGACAGCCCTATGTGAAGCGTCGTGGGAAAGGCCCTGATCCCTTGATCCACGCGAAGAGAAGCACGACACTGCTGCTACAGCTCGGGAGGAAAGCGCACGTGCATGCCCCACTCGAGACGAGGACTGACTCCCCTGGGGAGACTACATAAGAACCCAAGATCCATGTCTGCACTGGAGAGGAATCCTCAGGTTCCGGCACCGACTCCACACAAGGTCTTTGGCCCCGGCATTGACGGGAGAGGAATCCCGAGAGGCCCCTAGCAACTCGCATGTGGACTGGCCTTTCCTGAGGCCACCAGAGCGGGTCCCTGATGTCCCAGTCGTAAATCGAGAGCACCTGCCGCAACTCGAGAAAATCCAGGAGGTTCTCCCCTCCATTTGAGATGAGGCCCATTTCCGCTGAGGCGTCTCGAGGCTAATCACATCTAACATTTGGAACTTTCAAAGGGTCCTTCACACCCTTGCTGCAATTCAAGAAGTTCCCCGACATACCCGTCGCACTCGAGAGGAAGCACGAGAGTCCCGCCCACATCCAGAGGAGCCACGTTTCCGTCTCCTAGCTTCGAGAGGAGGGATCCTTTCCCTGCGTGGTCGGGAAAGAATTCCCGGCGTTCCCGTCGCATCTCAAGAGGAGGCGCTCTCCACAGGAAAGGCGAGAGGAACTCCAGGGTCGTGCCACCATTCCCAGAGTCCCCAGATGTCTCAGTCCACTCCAGGGAAACCTGTTTTCCCTGCACTGCCTCGACTTTCAAGCCGAGGATCCACTCACACCAAGGTGGCACGTGGGATAGCCCTGTGGGAAAGCCTCGTGGGAAAGCCTCCTGGGAATGCCTGGAGGGAAAGCCACAGATCCCTTGATCCACTTGAAGGGAAGCGTGACACTGCTGCTACAGCTCGGGAGGAAAGCGCACGTGCATGCCCCCACTCGAGACTGAGGACTGACTCCCCTGGGGAGACTCAGAAGTACCCCAAGAATCCATGTCAGCCACTGGAGAGGAATCCTCAGGTTCCGGCCCCGACTCCACACAAGGTCTTAGGCGCCCGAGCATCGACGGGAGAGGAATCCGAGAGGACCCCAAGCAACTCGCATGGGGACTGGCCTTTCCTGAGGCCACCAGAGCGGGTCCCTGAGGTCCCCGTCTTAAGTCCAGAGCACCTGCCGCAACTCGAGAAAATCCAGGAGGTTCTCCCCTCCAGGCGAGATGAGGCCCATTTCCGCTGAGGCGTTCTCGAGGCTAATCATACCTAACCTCTGGAACTTCCAAAGGGTCCTTCACACTCTTGCTGCAACTCAAGAAGTTTCCCCGACATACCCGTCTCCACTCGAGACGAAGCACGAGAGTCCCGCCCACATCCAGAGGAGCCCGTTTCCGCCTCATAGCTGGAGAGGAGGGATCCTTTCCCTGCGTTGGTCTGGAAAGAATTCCCGGCGTTTCCCGTCGCATCTCAAGAGGAGGTGCTCTCCACAGGAAAGGCGAGAGGAACTCCAGGTGTCGTGCCACCATTACCAGAGTCCTCCAGATGTCTCAGTCCATTCCAGGGAAACCTGTTTTCCCTGCACTGCCTCGACTTTCAAGCCGAGGATCGACTCACCACCACTGGTGGCACGTGGTGAAGCCCTGGTGAGAAAGCCTCGTGGGAAAGCCTCGTGGGAAAGCCTCGTGGGAAAGCCTCGAGGGAAAGCCACTGATCACATGATCCAGGCGACGGGAGGGTTACACTGCTGCTACAGCTCGGGAGGAAAGCGCACGTGCATGCCCCCACTGAGAGGAGGACTGACTCCCCTGGGGAGACTCCAGAAGTACCCTAAGATCCATGTCAGCACTGGAGAGGAATCCTCAGGTTCCAGCACTGACTCCACACAAGGTCTTAGGCCCCGGGCATCGAAGGGAGAGGAATCCCAAGTGGCCCCCGAGCTACTCGCATGGGGACTGGCCTTTCCTGAGGCCACCAGAGCGGGTCCCTGAGGTCCCCGTCTTAAGTCGAGAGCACCTGCAGCAACTCGAGAACATCCAGGATTTTCTCCCCTCCGGGCAAGATGAGGTCCATTTCCGCTGAGGCGTCTCGAGGCTAATCACACCTAACCTCTGGAACTTCCAAAGGGTCCTTCACACGCTTGCTGCAACTCAAGAAGTTCCCGACATACCAGTCTCCACTCAAGAGAAGCACGAGGGTCCCCCACATCCAGAGGAGCCTGGATTCCACCTCGTAGCTTGAGATTAGGGATTCTTTTCCTGCTTCGTCTGGAAAGAATTCCCGGCTTTCCCGTCGCATCTCAAGAAGAGGCGCTCTCAACAGGAAAGGCGAGAGAAACTCCAGTGTCTTGCCACAATTCCAAGGGACCCCAGATGTCTCAGTCCATTCCAGAGGAACTTGTTTTCCCTGCACTGCCTCTACTTTCACGCCGAGGATCCACTCACTCCACCATGGCATGTCCCTGGTGGGACAGCCCTGTGGGAAAGCCTCTTCGGAAAGCCTCGAGGGAAAGCCACAGATCCCTTGATCCCCGCGATGGGAAGTGTGACACTGCTGCTACAGTTCGTGAGGAACGCTCAAGTGCATGCCCCCACACGAGATGAGCACTGACTCCCCAGGAGAGACTCCAGAAGTACCCCAAGATCCATGTCAGCACTGGAGAGGAATCCTCAGGTTCCAGCCCCAACTCCACACAAGGTCTTAGGCCCCGACATCGACGGGAGAGGAATTCCGAAAGGCCCCCTTGCAACTCCCATGGGCACTGGCCTTTCCTGAGGCCACCAAGAGCGGGTCCCTGAGGTCCCCGTCGTAAGTCGAGAGGACCCTGCCACAACTCGAGAAAATCCAGGAGGTTCTCCCCTCCAGGCGAGATGAGGCCCATTTCCGCGGAGGCGTCTCGAGGCAAATCACACCTAACCTCTGGAACTTCCAAAGGGTCCCTCACACCCTTGCTGCAACACAAGAAGTTCCCGACATACCGGTCTCCACTGGAGAGGAAGCACGAGAGTTCCGCCCACATCCAGAGGAGCCCCGTGTCCGCTTCCTAGCTCGAGAGGAGGGATCCTTTCCCTGCGTGGTCGGTCATTTATTCCCAGCATTCCCGTCGCATTTCAAGAGGAGGCGCTCTCCACAAGAAAGGCGAGAGGAACTCCAGGGTTGTGCCACCATTCCCAGAGTCCCCCAGATGTTTCAGTCCATTCCAGGGAAACCTGTTTTCCCTGCACTGCCTCGACTTTCAAGCCGAGGATCGACTCTCACCACTGTGGAATGTGGGACAGACCTGTGGGAAAGCCTCGTGGGAAAGCCTCGAGGGAAAGCCACAGATCCCTTGATACACGCGAAGGGAAGCGCGACACTGCTGCTACAGCTCGGGAGGAAAGCGCACGTGCATGCCTCCCCTCGAGACGAGGACTGACTCCCTTGGGGAGACTCCAGAAATACCCCAAGATCCATGTCAGCACTGGAGAGAAATCCTCAGGTTCCGGAACCGACTCCACACAAGGCCTTGGCCACGCATCGACGGGAGAGGAATCCCGAGAGGCCACAGAGCAACTCGCATGGGTCTGGCCTTTCCTGAGGGGCACCAGAGCGGGTCCCTGAGTTCCCCGTCCTATGTCGAGAGCACCTGCTGCAACTCGAGATAATACAGGAGGTTCTCCCCTCCAGGCGAGATGAGGCCCATTTCCGCTGAGGCGTCTCGAGTCTAAACACACCTAACCTCTGGAACTTCCAAAGGGTCCTTCACACCCTTGCTGCAACTCAAGAAGTTCCCCGACATGCCCGTCTCCACTCGAGAGGAAGCACAAGAGTCCCGCCCACATCCAGAGGAGCCCCGTTTCCGCCTCCTAGCTCGAGAGGAGGGATCCTTTCCCTACGTGGTCGGGAAAGAATTCCCGGCGTTCCCGTCACATCTCAAGAGGAGTCGCTCTCCACCGGAGAGGGGAGAGGAACTCCAGGGTCATGCCACCATTCCCAGAGTCCCCCAGATATCTCAGTCCATTCCAGGGAAACCTGTTTTCCCTGCACTGCCTCGACCTTCAAGCCGAGGATCGACTCACACCACGGTGGCACGTGGACAGCAGCCTGTGGGAAAGCCTCGTGGGAAAGCCTCGAGGTAAAGCCACAGATCTCTTGATCCACGCGAAGGAATCGTGACTCTGCTGCTACAGCTCGAGAGGAAAGCGCACGTTCATGCCCCACTCGTGACGAGGACTGACTCCCCTGGGGAGACTCCAGAAGTACCCCAAGATCCATGTCAGCACTGGAGAGGAATCCTCAGGTTCCGGCACTTGCTGGGAGCCAGTGTGAGGAATACCGCCCGTGACAAGGTCATGAGGAATGAAGCTGACATACGCAAGGCGTGCTCAGACTTCAGGGACCCCTCTGCAAATTCCTAAGCACGTACCCCAACAAAAATCTGCCGGCTTTTGTGCTCTGCTTTTCCACTCTTCTGACATTTTCTGGAAAAAGTCAATTCAGGGGGCTTTAGTCTTCTGCATTAGAAAGAGTGTTTCAATTCCAAACCCTCT
>NW_017192024.1:0-10496 GCF_001704415.2 Capra hircus
ACGGGCTCCTCTGGATGTGGGCCGAACTCTCGTGCTTCCTCTCGAGTGGAGACGGTATTTCGGGGAACTTCTTGAGTTGCAGCAAGGATGTGAAGGACCCTGTGGAAGTTCCAGAGGTTAGGTGTGATTAGCCTCGAGACGCCTCAGCGGAAATGGGCCTGATCTCGCCTGGAGGGGAGAACCTCCTGGATTTTCTCGACTTGCGGCAGGTGCTCTCGCCTTATGACGGGACTTCAGGGACACGCTCTGGTGGCCTCAGGAAAGGCCAGTCCCCATGCGAGTTGCTCGGGGGCTCTCGGGATTCCTATCCCGTCGATGTCGGGGCCTAAGACCTTGTGTGGAGTGGTGCCGGAACCTGAGGATTCCTCTCCAGTGCCGACATGGATCTTGGGGTACTTCTGGAATCTCCCCAGGGGCGTCAGTCCTCGTCTCGAGTGGGGGCATGCACGTGCGATTTCCTCCCGAGCTGTAGCAGAGTGTCTCGCATCCCTTCGTGGATCAAGGATCTGTGGCTTTCCCTGCTTTCCCACGAGGCTTTCCCACAGGCTTTCCCACAGGGCTGTCCCACGTGCCACCATGGTGTGAGTCGATCCTCGGCTTGAAAGTCGAGCAGTGCAGGGAAAACAGTTTCCCTGGAATGGACTGAGACATCTGGGGATTCTGGGAATGGTGGCACGACCCTGGAGTTCCTCTCTCCTTTCCTGTGGAGAGCGCCTCCTCTTGAGATGCGACGGCAACGCCGGGAATTCTTTCCGACCACGCAGGGAAAGGATCCCTCCTCTCGAGCTAGGAGCGGAATGGGCTCCCCTGGATGTGGGCGGACTCTCGTGCTTCCTCTCGAGTGGAGACGGGTATGTCGGGAACATCTTGAGTTGCAGCAAGTGTGTGAAGGACCCTTTGGAAGTTCCAGATGTTAGATGTCATTAGCCTCGAGACAACTCAGCAGAAATGGGCCTCATCTCGCCTGGAGCGGAGAACCTCCTGGATTTTCTCGAGTTGCTGTAGGTGCTCTCGACTTATGATGGGGACCTCAGGGACCCGCTCTGGTGGCCTCAGGAAAGGCCAGTCCCATGGAGTTCCTGTGGGGCCTTTCGGGATTCCTCTCCCGTCGATGCCGGGCTAAGACCTTGTGTGGAGTCGGTGCCGGAACCTGAGGATTCCTCCCAGTGCTGACATGGATCTTGGGGTACTTCTGGAGTCTCCCCAGGGGAGTCAGTCCACGTCTCGATTGGGGCATGCACGTGCGCCTTCCTTCCGATCTGTAGCAGCAGTGTCACGCTCCCTTCGCGTGGATCAAGATCTGTGGCTTTCCCTCGAGGCTTTCCCACGAGGCTTTCCCACGAGGCTTTCCCACGAGGCTTTCCCACAGGGCTGTCCCACGAGCCACCACGGTGTGAGTCGATCCTCCGCTTGAAAGTCGAGGCAGTGCAGGGAAAACAGGTTTCCCTGGAATGGACTGAGCATCTGGGGGTCTCTGGGAATGGTGGCACGACCTGGAGTTCTTTCTCCTTTCCTGTGGAGAGCGCCTCCTCTTGAGATGCGACGGGAACGCCGGGAATTCTTTCCCGAAAACGCAGGGAAAGGATCCTCCTCTCGAGCAAGGAGGCGGAACCGGGACTCCTCTGGATGTGGGCGGGACTCTCGTGCTCCTCTCGAGTGGAGACGGGTATGTGCGGGGAACTTCTGGAGTTGCAGCAAGGGTGTGAAGGACCGTTTGGAAGTTCCAAAGTTTAGGTGTGATTAGCCCTCGAGACGCCTCAGCAGAAATGGGCCTCATCTCGCTTGAAGGGTAGAACCTCCTGTATTTTCTCGAGTTGCGGCAGGTGCTCTCGACTTACGATGGGGACCTCAGGGACCGCTCTGGTGGCCTCAGGAAAGGCCAGTCCCCATGCGAGTTCTCGGGGCTCTTGGGATTCTCTCCGTCGATGCCGGGCCTAAGATCTTGTGTGGAGTGGGTGCCGGAACCTGAGGATTCCTCTCCAGTGTGACATGGATCTTGGGGTATTCTGGAGTCTCCCAGGGGAGTCAGTCCTCGACTCGAGTGGGGCATGCACGTTGTGCTTTCCTCCCGAGCTGTAGCAGCAGTGTCACCACTTCCCTTCGCGTGGATCAAGGAATTCTGTGGCTTTCGATCGAGGCTTTCCCACGAGGCTTTCCCACAGGGCTGTCCCACGTGCCACCCGTGGTTTTGAGTTGATCCTCGGCTTGAAAGTCGGAGGCAGTGCAGGGATAACAGTTTTCCCTGGAATGGACTGAGACATCTGGGGGATTCAGGGAATGGTGGCACGACCCTGGAGTTCCTCTCGCCTTTCCTGTGGAGAGCGCCTCCTCTTGAGATGTGACGGGAACGCCGGGAATTCTTTCCCGACCACGCAGAGAAAGGATCCCTCCTCTCGAGCTAGGAGGCGGAACGGGGCTCCCCTGGATGTGGGCGAGACTCTCGTGCTTCCTCTCGAGTGAGAAGGGTATGTCGGGGAACTATCTTGAGTTGCAGCAAGTGGCGTGAAGGACCCTTTGGAAGTTCCAGATGTTAGATGTGATTAGCGTCGAGACAACTCAGCAGAAATGGCCTCATCTCGCCTGGAGCGGAGTACCTCCTGGATGTTTTCGAGTTGGGGCAGGTGCTCTCACCTTACGACGGGGACCTCAGGGACCCGCTCCGGTTGCCTCAGGAAAGGCCGGTCCACATGCGAGTTGCTATTGGGCCTCTCGAGATTCCTCTCCCGTCGATGCCGGGGCCTAAGACCTTGTGTGGAGTTGATGCCGGAACCTGAGGATAACTCTCCAGTGCTGACATGGATCTTGGGTACTTCTGGTGTCTCCCCAGGGGAATCATTTCTCGTCTCCAGTGGGGGCAATCACGTGCGCTTTCCTATCGAGCTGTAGCAGCAGAGTCACGCTTCCCTTCACGTGGATCAAGGGATCTGTGGCTTTTCCCTCGAGGCTTTCCCACGAGTCTTTCCCACAGGGCTGTCCCACGTGCCACCGTGGTATGCGTGGATCCTCGGCTTGAAAGTCGAGGCAGTGCAGGGAAAACAGGTTTCCCTGGAATGGACTGAGACATCTGGGGAACCCTGGGAATGGTGGCACGACACTGGAGTTCCTTTTGCCTTTCCAGTGGAGAGCTCCTCTTCTAGAGATGCAGAGGGAACGCCGGGAATTCTTTCCAGAACACGCAGGGAAAGGATCCGTCCTCTCGAGCTATGAGGCGGAAACGGGGCTCCTTTAGATGTGGGCGGGATTCTAGTGCTTCCTCTCGAGTGGAGACGAGGATGTCGGGGAACTTCTTGAGTTGCAACAAGGGTGTGAAGGACCCTTTGGAAGTTCCAGAGGTTAGGTGTGATTAGCCTTGAGACGCCTCAGCGGAAATGGGCCTCATCTCGCCTGGAGGGGAGAACCTCATGGAGTTTTTCGAGTTGCAGCAGGTGCTCTCGACTTACGACGGGGACCTCAGGGATCCGCTCTGGTGGCCTCAGGAAAGGCCAGTCCCCATGCGAGTTACCAGGGGGCCTCTAGGGATTCCTCTCCCATCGATGCCGGTGCCTAAGACCTTGTGTGGAGTCGGGGCCAGACCCTGAGGATGCCTCTCCAGTGCTGACATGAATCTTTCCGTACTTCTGGAGTCTCACCAGGGAAGTCAGTCCTCCTCTCGTGTGAGGGCATGCAGCTGCCATTTCCTCGCGAGCTGCAACAGCAGTGTCACGCTTGCCGACGTGTGGATCAAGGGATCTGTCGCTTTCCATTGAGGCTTTTCCCATGAGGCTTTCCAACAGGGCTGTCCCACGTGCCACGGTAGTGTGAGTCGATCCTCGGCGTGAAAGTCGAGGCAGTGCAGGGAAAACAGGTTCTTCTGGAATGAACTTAGACATCTGGGGGACTCTTGGAATGCTGGCAAGGCCCTGGAGTTCCTCTCGTCTTTCCTGTTGAGAGCGCCTCCTCTTGAGATGCGACGGAAAGGCCGGGAATTCTTTCCCCGATGACGAAGGGAAAGGATCCCTCTTCTCGAGCTATGAGGCGGAAACGGGGCTCCGCTGGATGTGGTCGGGACCCTCGTCCTTCCTCTCGAGTGGAGATGGGTATGTCGGAGAACTTCTTGACTTGCAGCCAGGGTGTGGAAGGACCCTTTCGAAGTTCCAGAGGTTAGGTGTGATTAGCCTCGAGACGCCTCAGCGGAAATGGGCCTCATCTCGCCTGGAGGGGAGAACCTCCTGGATTTTCTCTAGTTGCGGCAGGTGCTCTCGAGTTACAACGGAGACCTCAGGGACCCGCTCTGGTGACCTCAGGAAAGGCCAGTCCCCATGCAAGGTGCTAGGGGGGCCTCTCAGGATTCCTCTCCCGTCGATGCCGGGGCCTAAGACCTTGTGTGGAGTCTGGACCAGAACCTGAGGATTCCTCTCCAGTGCTGACATGGATCTTGGCGTACTTCTGGAGTCTCCCAAGTGGCGTCAGTCCTCGGCTCGAGTGGGGTCATGGCACGTGCGCTTTCCTCCCGAGCGGTAGCAGCAGTGTCACGCTTCCTTTCTCGTGGATCAAGGAATCTGTGGCTTTCCCTGGAGTCTTTCCCATGAGGCTTTCCCACAGGGCTATTCCACTTGCCATCATGGTGTGAATCGATCCTCGGCGTGAAAGTCGAACCAGTGCAGAGAAAACAGGAACCTCCTTCCCCACAGTAGGGGGTACACTGTCCCTTGGGTGGGTATCTCCAGGGCACTCGCGCTGGGGGTTTGCCCGCGGAGGTGCAGGCCTCAGGCTCCACGTGAGAAAAGCCCCAAATGGCATTAGCTGCCAGTCCAGACGCTGGCCCCTCAGGTCTCTGGCCGGAGCCTTGGGCTCCAGGCAACTCAAAGCCCTCGGGGTGGCACTCTGTGACTGCTGTAGGGAAAGGACGCCAAGAGCCCACGGAGGAGTTGGGGAGGGGGCATGGGGGAAACGGAGGCGAGGACAGCGAGGGATCTAGGTGGAGGCGCTGGAGAGAGCGTCTGGTGTCCCGGAATGCCTCGGAGGAGCCAGCGGGGGACAGTCGAGGCCCAGGGACCTGTGGAATGTGAAAAGGTGGGAAATCCCAGAGCAAGGCAGGCTGGGAAAGGGGGCGTTGGTGGCCAATTCAAAGGGACCTTGGGGCGTTTCCTGGGCGGTGAGCTCCTTTGGCACTGCTGAGGGCCCCTGATTGATCCACCCGGGGTTGATCCCACCCCCCGCTGCGAGGGAGGGCCACAAACCAAAGTGCGCGAACTGCCCGCCCACCCCGAAGGGGATCTTGGCGGTCCGGGGCTCAGCCGTGCCCGGGAAAAGCCCACTCACTCCACCGGACTCCGTCCAGGGTCTCTGCTTGGAAAGAGGCCAGGGGCGGCCCCCTCCATCTACCCACCCAAACCCTATTGACGTCAATGGTGGAGGAGACGCCTCCCGTTCTCCAGAGTCCTAAGCTGCTGGGTCCCCGCCCACTCGGCCAGCAGTCTGCAGCGTGCCCGTGTGCCTCTCCCACCATGGCTTCGTCCGGCTCCTCCAGCACCTCAAGCGGTAAGTTTGCCCTCAGTCCCTGTGGTCGGATCACATCTCAGGGGATTTGCGGGTGGCCTGGGCAAGGGCTCTCGGCCAACGTGTTGACCCCCCTCCCACCCGAGAACGGCGGGGACCCATCGGCCAGGCCCGGAGTTCCGAGGCGTCAGGTGTGCCCAAATTCGGAGGGTGTGGCATCGTTCGTTCATCTTGCTCCTTTGGCACACACATGGCTTCTCCGTTCTCTTTTCTGGGAAGACAGTGTTGTTTCAGGGGGCGTGCTGCGGGGGCGGGGGCCGGGGTTACGGGGTGGTGGGAGCGGGTGCTGTGCTGGGATGAGGCCCTTTATCCTCACATCTTCCTGTGGGAATGGGAGTCGGGGAGCTCTGTGGCCTTGCTGCCTTCAGTGGCTTCCTCTGCACAGGGGCCTAGTGGCTTCTGCCTTTTGTCAGGCGTTATGGGGTTTGGGCTTCGCTTTGGTGGCCTTGGCCTTTGCCTTGGCCTGGGCCTTGGCCTTGCCCTTGCCCTTGCCTTGGTCTTGGGCTTGGCCTTGCCCTGCCCTTGAACTTGAACTTGACCTTGACTTTGAACTTGAAATGGCCTTGAACTTGACCTTGACCTTGACTTTGAACTTGACATTGGCCTTGAACTTGAACTTCAACTTGAACTTGACCTTGACCTTGAACTTGAACTTGACTTTGAACTTGAACTTGAACTTGACGTTGAACTTGACCTTGACCTTGTACTTGATCTTGACCTTGAACTTGAACTTGAACTTGACCTTGACCTTGAACATGAACTTGAATGTGAACTTGACCTTGACCTTGAGCTTGAACTTGACCTTGACCTTGAACTTCAGCTTGAACTTGACCTTGAACTTCAACTTGAACCTGACCTTGACCTTGACCTTGACCTTGAACTTGAACTTGAAATTGAACTTGACCTTGACCTTGACGTTGAACTTCAACTTGACTTTGAACTTGAACTTGAACTTACCTTGACCTTGAACTTGACCCTGAATTTGACCTTGACCTTGAACTTGAAGTTGACCTTGAACTTGAACTTCAACTTTAACTTGACCTTGAACTTGAACTTGACCTTGAACTTGAACTTGACCTTGACCTTGACCTTGACCAACAATGGGAGACCTCGAGATTTGCTCAGAGCACCGGAGGTCCAGAAGCAGGGCCCTGTATCTCCCCTTCCCTTTGTGATCATTGCAAAGACATTCCTAGCTGATAGCGGGAGTGCCCCTGAAATAGCAAGCAGTGGGAGTGTGTTTGACACGACTGTGTGCCTTCCTGGCCTCATCTCCACAAGGGGCCTTTCCTCTCGAATAGGCCCCATGTCCCCTTGGGGAGGGTGTCATGCCTCTTTTCTCCTCACTGCCAAAGGGTGGAGCCAAGCTCGCTCTGTCAGAGGTACAAAAACAGCAATTGAATGGGTTTTCAAGCTCTTGCTAGGCTGCACCCTTTCAGGGCCCACTTTACTGAAACAGGTGCTCTGTGGCCCCTGGTTGGGTATGCAGGTTCACAAACAGGGTGAGATCCTGTCCAAGCCAAGAATTTTCCTGAAAGACCTAGGCTCACTAGAGCTCTCCTCCAGAGCAAAGGGGATAGAGGAGATGTATGGAGGAGTCTTTGCCTTTCCCTGTGAGTGTGGGGCTACTCCCTACGGCCCCAAGCTCAGGGATAACTGCCTCTAAGAAAGGAATGGCAAGAAGCGCTATTCTTGGAGGTTGGGACAGGGAGTTCGCAGCATGTGGGGAAAGAAAGACTTCTTCGGGGAAGAAGAGGCAACCACCGGGGGGTGTGTTTGCAAGCCTCTATTTGGAAGGAACAGGTTTGCTTATACAACTCAAGACCTCCAGATCTGCTCAGAGGACTGAAGTTCCAGAGACAGGGCCATGTATCTCCCCTTCCCTTTGAGATCCTTGCAAAGACATTCCTAGCAGATCGTGGGAGTGCCCATGAAGAAGCAAGCAGCGGGAGTGTGCTTGACATCACTGGCTGCCTACCTGGGCTCAGCTCCTCAAGGGGCCTTTCTCTCCTGGTAGGCCCTATGTCCCCTTTGGGAGAGGGTGGTGCCCTCTTCCCTCCACACTGCCAAAGGGTGGAGGTGGAGCAAACTCGTTCTCTCCGAGGTTAAAAAAAAAAGACAAATTGGATGGATTTTTTAAGCTCTTGCTATGCTGCACCCCTCCAGGACCCACTCGAGCAAAACAGGTGCCCTGTGGCCCCTAGGTCGGGTATGCAGGTTCACACACCGGGTGTGATCCCATCAAAGCCAAGAATTTTCCTGACAGACCTAGGCTCACTAGAGCTCTCTCCAGAGGAAAGGGGACAGAAAAGACGTGTGTGTGGAGGTGGCTCTGCCTTTCCAGGTCCCAATCTCAGGGATAACTGCCCCTAAGAAAGGAACTGCTGCTGCTGCTGCTGCTAAGTTGCTTCAGTCGTGTTCGACTCTTTGTGGACGCCATAGACGGTAGCCCACTAGGCTCCCCCGTCCCTGGGATTCTCCAGGCAAGAACAGTAAGTGGGTTGCCATTGCCTTCTCCAATGCATGAAAGTGAAAATGAAAGTGCAGTCGCTCAGTCGTTCCGACCCTCAGCGACCCCACGGACTGCAGCCTACCAGGCTTCTCCGTCCATAGGATTTTCTGAAAGGAACTGCAAGACGCGCTTTTCCTGGAGGCTGGGAAAGGGAGTTCGCAGGATGTGGGGAAAGAGATCCTCCTTCGAGGAAGAATAGGCGGCCACTTGTTTTGTGTTGCAAACCTCTATTTGGAAGGAACAGGTTAGCTTATACAAAGGGAGACCTCCAGATCTGCTCAGAGGACCGAAGTTGCAGAGGCAGGTCGGTGTATTTTCCCTTCATTTTGCGATCCTTGCAAAGACATTCCTTGCTGATAGATATTCAGCAAGGGCCTTTGAGACTGTTGTTTTCTTTCCTAGGTTCAAAGATTCCTTCAGTTCCTAATATAGATATCCTAGAAATTATCTGACATCCGTGAAAATCTGATATGTCCTGGTCAAATGCTGTCAGTTATAATTCCAGTTATCATATTAAAGCATTTCAAGTCGCAGCAGTGACCAGATTACATTGTCAATTTCTATTTAATCAGGTTTTAACCATGTCTTCTATGATTTCACACTGATGCCTTTGCAGAAATACTGCTACTTCAAGATATATGGAATATACATTTTTTAAGCTTACCGATAATTTGTTTGTTTGTTTGTTTGTCTTCTGGTAAGCTGGTACCAGATGGAATTTAGTCTCCTCTCTAGGTTAAGAGAACAAAGTTTTCTTAGAATGCAATTTTTGATAACAGACTATGAGTTTCTTTACCTTTCATTGATTTATAATTGTTTTCATCATCTGTTTTTTTACTTCGGTAAAGTAAATAAGCCTTATTTAAGATTTTTGGTACATGTAGGATGGACTAAGCTTTCCCCACTCTTGCAAGTTCCCTTAACCCTTCAGATTCTTCTCGTGGGACCAAAGATCTCACTTTCCTCCAGAGGGACAATCCAAGCTTTTTATTAGTTGATCTGCCCCTGACATCAGAGTCAATTTGAGCATGAGTTGGCCTATAATTTAGGCATGAAACTATGACTACATAAAGAAAAGGTGACTTTATGATTCAGGGATGGCCATGATATGCCTTGCACTTCAGAGAAAATGGGGTTAAAATGATTTTTTTTTCTTCAAAACTGCACAGCCAGTTCTTTCAGCATATGCAATTGAAAACATCTAGTCATTAGGTCAGTTTTCATTCCAATCCCAAAGAAAGGCAATGACAAAGAATATTCAAGCTGCTGCACAATTGCACTCATCTCACACACTAGTAAAGTAATGCTCAAAATTCTCCAAGTTCACATGAACTGTGAACTTCCAAATGTTCAAGAGGGATTTTAAAACATGCAGAGAAACCAGAGATCAAACTGCCAACATCCACTGGATCATTGAAAAAGCAAGAGAGTTCCAGAAAAAAAAAGACATCTATTTCTGCTTTATTGACTATGCCAAAGCCTTTGACTGTGTGGATCACAATAAACTGGGAAAAATTCTGAAAGAGATGGGAATACCAGACCACCTGACCTGTCTCTTGAGAAACCTGTATGCAGGTCAGGAAGAAACAGTTCGAACTGGACATGGAACAACAGACTGGTTCTAAATAGGAAAAGGAATATGTCAAGGCAGTGTATTGTCACCCTGCTTATTTAACTTATATGCAGAGTACATCATGAGAAACACTGGGCTGGAGGAAGCACACGCTGGAATCCAGATTGCTGGGAGAAATATCAAGAATCTCAGATATGCAGATGACACCACCCTTATGGCAGAAAGTGAAGAAGAACTAAAGAGTCTCCTGATGAAAGTGAAAGAGGAGAGTGAAAAAGTTAGCTTAAAGCTCAGCATTCAGAAAACTAAAATCATTGCATCCAGTCTCATCACTTCATGGCAAATAGATGGGAAAACATTGGAAACAGCAGCAGACTATTTTGGGGGGCTTGGAAATCACTGCAGGTGATGGCTGCCTCCATGAACTTAAAACATATTTATGACTTGGAAGAAAAGTGATGACCAAACTAGACAGCATATTAAAAAGCCGAGACGTTGCTTTGCCAACAAAGATCCATCCAGTCAAGGCTATGGTTTTTCCATATGTCATGGATGGATATGAAAGATGTACTATAAAGAAAGTGACAGCTGAAAATTGGATGCTTTTGAACTGTGGTGTTGAGAAGATGCTTGTAGGTCGCTTAGACTACAAGGAGACGCAACCACTCCATCCTAAAGGAAATCAGGTCTGAATATACATTGGAAGGACTAATACTGAACCTGAAACTCCAATACTTTGGCCACTTGATGTGAAGAGCTGACTCACTTGGAAGTTGCTTTGATTTGCCTGTGAGTGTGGGAGCCCTCCCTGGGCAAAGGGCCTCAGGGTCATTGCCACTGCGCCTCAAGGCGCATTCACTGCAGGAGACTGGG
>NW_017192025.1:0-10496 GCF_001704415.2 Capra hircus
TGCTCGGCCGGGGGCTCGCCTTGCCAGACTTGCCTTGCTTTAGGCTCCCTCCCCAGGAAGGAGCTGTCTGAGCGAGCCTGGGAGACGCCACTGGTGCCTTCCTTGCCTCAGCTCCAATCCTGCCTTGCCTTTGCACATAGGTGCCAGGCGTCGTTGGGGAGGGCTTAGGGGGTGGTGGTTGCACACTGCCAAGGGCTTCAGCAGTGAGAGCTCTGTCAGAGGGAAGGGAAGGGCAACTGCAGGGCTCCTCCAGCGGTTTCTAGGCCGCCTAGAATCAGCGCCGCACCGAGAGCACCAGGCTCCCAGGGCCCCTGGCTGGGGTTTTCAGCCCCGCACACACGGAGGCTGATTCCTTGGGTGCCCAGAAAGTGTATGACAGACGTAGGTTCCCTAGCACTCTCCTCCCCAGCAGAGACATGTGCAGGTGTTTGGGGCCTGATCCTGCGTGTCTGGGTTCCTGCCCACAGCCCCAACTCAGGGGAAGCAGCCCCTGAGGCAAGACCTGCTGGAGGAGCCCTGCGCCCCCGCCTGATAGGCGAGTGCACAGCCAGCAGGGAAGCGAGCCTCCTCGGGGGAAGAGGAGGCAGCCCAGCCCCGTCAAGTTGAAAGCCCTGCTTGCACGGAGCTAAGTGCGCCTCCAGTACGGCAGAGCTCTAGCTCTGCTCAGAGCCCCGATCTGGCAGAGTTCCTGGCGCGAGGCTGCTCTGCCGGGGGCTAGCCTTGCCCAGACTTGCCTTGCTTTTAGGCTGCCTCTCCAGGAAGGAGCAGGCAGCAGGAGCCTGGGAGTCGCCACTGGCGCCTTTCTTGCCTCAGCTCCAATCCTGCCTTGCCTTTGCACTTAGGTCCCAGTCCTCCTTAAGGAGAGCTTAGGGGCTGGTGGGTTGCACACTGCCAAGGGCTCCAGCAGTGAGAATTCTGTCAGAGGGAAGGGAAGGGCAACTGCAGGGCTCCTCCAGCGGTTGCTTGGCCGCCCAGATTCAGCGCCACACGGAGAGCACCAGGCTCCCAGGTCCCCTGGCTGGGGTTTTCAGCCCCGCACACACGGAGGCTGATTCCTTGGGTGCCCAGAAAGTGTATGACAGACGTAGGTTCCCTAGCACTCTCCTCCCCAGCAGAGACATGTGCAGGTGTTTGGGGCCTGATCCTGCGTGTCTGGGTTCCTGCCCACAGCCCCAACTCAGGGGAAGCAGCCCCTGAGGCAAGACCTGCTGGAGGAGCCCTGCGCCCCCGCCTGATAGGCGAGTGCACAGCCAGCAGGGAAGCGAGCCTCCTCGGGGGAAGAGGAGGCAGCAAGTCCCCGTCAAGCTGAAATCCCTGCTTACACGAAGCTAAGTGCGACTCCAGTACGGCAGATCTCTAGCTCTGTTCAGAGGCCCGATCTGGCAGAGTTCCTGGCACCAAGATGCTCTGCCATAGGCGAGCCTTGCGCAGACTTGCCTTGCTTTAAGGCTCCCTCCCCAGGAAGGAGCAGGCTGTGTGAGGCTCGGAAACGCCACTGGCGCCTTCCTGGCTTCAGCTCTACCCCTGCCTTGCCTTTGCACTTAGGTCCCAAGCGTCCTTGAGGAGGGCTTAGGGGCTGGTGGGTTGCACACTGCCAAGGGCTCCAGCAGTGAAAGCTCTGTCAGAGGGAAGCGAAGGGCAACAGCAGGGCTCCTTCAGCGGTTCCTTGGCCGCCCAGACAAAGCTCCGCACGGAGAGCACCAGGTTCCAAGGGCCCCTGGCTGGGTTTTGCATCCCCACACTCCCAGAGGCTGACTCCGTGGGTGCCTAGAAAGTGTGTGAGAGACGTAGGTTCCCTAGCACTCTCCTCCCCAGCAGAGACATGTGCAGGTGGTTGGGGCCTTATCCTGCGTGTCTGGGTTCCCGCCCACAGCCTCAACTCAGGGGAAGCAGCCCCTGAGGCAAGACCTGCTGGAGGAGCCCTGCGCGCCCGCCTGATAGGCGAGAGCACAGCCAGCAGTGTAGCGAGCCTCCTCGGGAGAAGAGGAGGCAGCCGAGCCCAGTCAAGAGGAAAGCCCTGCTTGCACGGAGCTAAGTGGGCCTCCAGTACGGCAGAGCTCTAGCTCTGCTCAGAGCCCCGATCTGGCAGAGTTTCTGGCGCGAGGCTGCTCGGCCGGGGGCTCGCCTTGCCCAGACTTGCCTTGCTTTTAGGCTCCCTCCCCAGGAAGGAGCTGTCTGAGCGAGCCTGGGAGACGCCACTGGTGCCTTCCTTGCCTCAGCTCCAATCCTGCCTTGCCTTTGCACATAGGTGCCAGGCGTCGTTGGGGAGGGCTTAGGGGGTGGTGGGTTGCACACTGCCAAGGGCTTCAGCAGTGAGAGCTCTGTCAGAGGGAAGGGAAGGGCAACTGCAGGGCTCCTCCAGCGGTTTCTAGGCCGCCTAGAATCAGCGCCGCACCGAGAGCACCAGGCTCCCAGGGCCCCTGGCTGGGGTTTTCAGCCCCGCACACACGGAGGCTGATTCCTTGGGTGCCCAGAAAGTGTATGACAGACGTAGGTTCCCTAGCACTCTCCTCCCCAGCAGAGACATGTGCAGGTGTTTGGGGCCTGATCCTGCGTGTCTGGGTTCCTGCCCACAGCCCCAACTCAGGGGAAGCAGCCCCTGAGGCAAGACCTGCTGGAGGAGCCCTGCGCCCCCGCCCTGATAGGCGAGTGCACAGCCAGCAGGGAAGCGAGCCTCCTCGGGGGAAGAGGAGGCAGCCCAGCCCCGTCAAGTTGAAAGCCCTGCTTGCACGGAGCTAAGTGCGCCTCCAGTACGGCAGAGCTCTAGCTCTGCTCAGAGCCCCGATCTGGCAGAGTTCCTGGCGCGAGGCTGCTCTGCCGGGGGCTAGCCTTGCCCAGACTTGCCTTGCTTTTAGGCTGCCTCTCCAGGAAGGAGCAGGCAGCAGGAGCCTGGGAGTCGCCACTGGCGCCTTTCTTGCCTCAGCTCCAATCCTGCCTTGCCTTTGCACTTAGGTCCCAGTCCTCCTTAAGGAGAGCTTAGGGGCTGGTGGGTTGCACACTGCCAAGGGCTCCAGCAGTGAGAATTCTGTCAGAGGGAAGGGAAGGGCAACTGCAGGGCTCCTCCAGCGGTTGCTTGGCCGCCCAGATTCAGCGCCACACGGAGAGCACCAGGCTCCCAGGTCCCCTGGCTGGGGTTTTCAGCCCCGCACACACGGAGGCTGATTCCTTGGGTGCCCAGAAAGTGTATGACAGACGTAGGTTCCCTAGCACTCTCCTCCCCAGCAGAGACATGTGCAGGTGTTTGGGGCCTGATCCTGCGTGTCTGGGTTCCTGCCCACAGCCCCAACTCAGGGGAAGCAGCCCCTGAGGCAAGACCTGCTGGAGGAGCCCTGCGCCCCCGCCCGATAGGCGAGTGCACAGCCAGCAGGGAAGCGAGCCTCCTCGGGGGAAGAGGAGGCAGCAAGTCCCCGTCAAGCTGAAATCCCTGCTTACACGAAGCTAAGTGCGACTCCAGTACGGCAGATCTCTAGCTCTGTTCAGAGGCCCGATCTGGCAGAGTTCCTGGCACCAAGATGCTCTGCCATAGGCGAGCCTTGCGCAGACTTGCCTTGCTTTAAGGCTCCCTCCCCAGGAAGGAGCAGGCTGTGTGAGGCTCGGAAACGCCACTGGCGCCTTCCTGGCTTCAGCTCTACCCCTGCCTTGCCTTTGCACTTAGGTCCCAAGCGTCCTTGAGGAGGGCTTAGGGGCTGGTGGGTTGCACACTGCCAAGGGCTCCAGCAGTGAAAGCTCTGTCAGAGGGAAGCGAAGGGCAACAGCAGGGCTCCTTCAGCGGTTCCTTGGCCGCCCAGACAAAGCTCCGCACGGAGAGCACCAGGTTCCAAGGGCCCCTGGCTGGGTTTTGCATCCCCACACTCCCAGAGGCTGACTCCGTGGGTGCCTAGAAAGTGTGTGAGAGACGTAGGTTCCCTAGCACTCTCCTCCCCAGCAGAGACATGTGCAGGTGGTTGGGGCCTTATCCTGCGTGTCTGGGTTCCCGCCCACAGCCTCAACTCAGGGGAAGCAGCCCCTGAGGCAAGACCTGCTGGAGGAGCCCTGCGCGCCCGCCTGATAGGCGAGAGCACAGCCAGCAGTGTAGCGAGCCTCCTCGGGAGAAGAGGAGGCAGCCGAGCCCAGTCAAGAGGAAAGCCCTGCTTGCACGGAGCTAAGTGCGCCTCCAGTACGGCAGAGCTCTAGCTCTGCTCAGAGCCCCGATCTGGCAGAGTTTCTGGCGCGAGGCTGCTCGGCCGGGGGCTCGCCTTGCCCAGACTTGCCTTGCTTTTAGGCTCCCTCCCCAGGAAGGAGCTGTCTGAGCGAGCCTGGGAGACGCCACTGGTGCCTTCCTTGCCTCAGCTCCAATCCTGCCTTGCCTTTGCACATAGGTGCCAGGCGTCGTTGGGGAGGGCTTAGGGGGTGGTGGGTTGCACACTGCCAAGGGCTTCAGCAGTGAGAGCTCTGTCAGAGGGAAGGGAAGGGCAACTGCAGGGCTCCTCCAGCGGTTTCTAGGCCGCCTAGAATCAGCGCCGCACCGAGAGCACCAGGCTCCCAGGGCCCCTGGCTGGGGTTTTCAGCCCCGCACACACGGAGGCTGATTCCTTGGGTGCCCAGAAAGTGTATGACAGACGTAGGTTCCCTAGCACTCTCCTCCCCAGCAGAGACATGTGCAGGTGTTTGGGGCCTGATCCTGCGTGTCTGGGTTCCTGCCCACAGCCCCAACTCAGGGGAAGCAGCCCCTGAGGCAAGACCTGCTGGAGGAGCCCTGCGCCCCCGCCTGATAGGCGAGTGCACAGCCAGCAGGGAAGCGAGCCTCCTCGGGGGAAGAGGAGGCAGCCCAGCCCCGTCAAGTTGAAAGCCCTGCTTGCACGGAGCTAAGTGCGCCTCCAGTACGGCAGAGCTCTAGCTCTGCTCAGAGCCCCGATCTGGCAGAGTTCCTGGCGCGAGGCTGCTCTGCCGGGGGCTAGCCTTGCCCAGACTTGCCTTGCTTTTAGGCTGCCTCTCCAGGAAGGAGCAGGCAGCAGGAGCCTGGGAGTCGCCACTGGCGCCTTTCTTGCCTCAGCTCCAATCCTGCCTTGCCTTTGCACTTAGGTCCCAGTCCTCCTTAAGGAGAGCTTAGGGGCTGGTGGGTTGCACACTGCCAAGGGCTCCAGCAGTGAGAATTCTGTCAGAGGGAAGGGAAGGGCAACTGCAGGGCTCCTCCAGCGGTTGCTTGGCCGCCCAGATTCAGCGCCACACGGAGAGCACCAGGCTCCCAGGTCCCCTGGCTGGGGTTTTCAGCCCCGCACACACGGAGGCTGATTCCTTGGGTGCCCAGAAAGTGTATGACAGACGTAGGTTCCCTAGCACTCTCCTCCCCAGCAGAGACATGTGCAGGTGTTTGGGGCCTGATCCTGCGTGTCTGGGTTCCTGCCCACAGCCCCAACTCAGGGGAAGCAGCCCCTGAGGCAAGACCTGCTGGAGGAGCCCTGCGCCCCCGCCCGATAGGCGAGTGCACAGCCAGCAGGGAAGCGAGCCTCCTCGGGGGAAGAGGAGGCAGCAAGTCCCCGTCAAGCTGAAATCCCTGCTTACACGAAGCTAAGTGCGACTCCAGTACGGCAGATCTCTAGCTCTGTTCAGAGGCCCGATCTGGCAGAGTTCCTGGCACCAAGATGCTCTGCCATAGGCGAGCCTTGCGCAGACTTGCCTTGCTTTAAGGCTCCCTCCCCAGGAAGGAGCAGGCTGTGTGAGGCTCGGAAACGCCACTGGCGCCTTCCTGGCTTCAGCTCTACCCCTGCCTTGCCTTTGCACTTAGGTCCCAAGCGTCCTTGAGGAGGGCTTAGGGGCTGGTGGGTTGCACACTGCCAAGGGCTCCAGCAGTGAAAGCTCTGTCAGAGGGAAGCGAAGGGCAACAGCAGGGCTCCTTCAGCGGTTCCTTGGCCGCCCAGACAAAGCTCCGCACGGAGAGCACCAGGTTCCAAGGGCCCCTGGCTGGGTTTTGCATCCCCACACTCCCAGAGGCTGACTCCGTGGGTGCCTAGAAAGTGTGTGAGAGACGTAGGTTCCCTAGCACTCTCCTCCCCAGCAGAGACATGTGCAGGTGGTTGGGGCCTTATCCTGCGTGTCTGGGTTCCCGCCCACAGCCTCAACTCAGGGGAAGCAGCCCCTGAGGCAAGACCTGCTGGAGGAGCCCTGCGCGCCCGCCTGATAGGCGAGAGCACAGCCAGCAGTGTAGCGAGCCTCCTCGGGAGAAGAGGAGGCAGCCGAGCCCAGTCAAGAGGAAAGCCCTGCTTGCACGGAGCTAAGTGGGCCTCCAGTACGGCAGAGCTCTAGCTCTGCTCAGAGCCCCGATCTGGCAGAGTTTCTGGCGCGAGGCTGCTCGGCCGGGGGCTCGCCTTGCCCAGACTTGCCTTGCTTTTAGGCTCCCTCCCCAGGAAGGAGCTGTCTGAGCGAGCCTGGGAGACGCCACTGGTGCCTTCCTTGCCTCAGCTCCAATCCTGCCTTGCCTTTGCACATAGGTGCCAGGCGTCGTTGGGGAGGGCTTAGGGGGTGGTGGGTTGCACACTGCCAAGGGCTTCAGCAGTGAGAGCTCTGTCAGAGGGAAGGGAAGGGCAACTGCAGGGCTCCTCCAGCGGTTTCTAGGCCGCCTAGAATCAGCGCCGCACCGAGAGCACCAGGCTCCCAGGGCCCCTGGCTGGGGTTTTCAGCCCCGCACACACGGAGGCTGATTCCTTGGGTGCCCAGAAAGTGTATGACAGACGTAGGTTCCCTAGCACTCTCCTCCCCAGCAGAGACATGTGCAGGTGTTTGGGGCCTGATCCTGCGTGTCTGGGTTCCTGCCCACAGCCCCAACTCAGGGGAAGCAGCCCCTGAGGCAAGACCTGCTGGAGGAGCCCTGCGCCCCCGCCTGATAGGCGAGTGCACAGCCAGCAGGGAAGCGAGCCTCCTCGGGGGAAGAGGAGGCAGCCCAGCCCCGTCAAGTTGAAAGCCCTGCTTGCACGGAGCTAAGTGCGCCTCCAGTACGGCAGAGCTCTAGCTCTGCTCAGAGCCCCGATCTGGCAGAGTTCCTGGCGCGAGGCTGCTCTGCCGGGGGCTAGCCTTGCCCAGACTTGCCTTGCTTTTAGGCTGCCTCTCCAGGAAGGAGCAGGCAGCAGGAGCCTGGGAGTCGCCACTGGCGCCTTTCTTGCCTCAGCTCCAATCCTGCCTTGCCTTTGCACTTAGGTCCCAGTCCTCCTTAAGGAGAGCTTAGGGGCTGGTGGGTTGCACACTGCCAAGGGCTCCAGCAGTGAGAATTCTGTCAGAGGGAAGGGAAGGGCAACTGCAGGGCTCCTCCAGCGGTTGCTTGGCCGCCCAGATTCAGCGCCACACGGAGAGCACCAGGCTCCCAGGTCCCCTGGCTGGGGTTTTCAGCCCCGCACACACGGAGGCTGATTCCTTGGGTGCCCAGAAAGTGTATGACAGACGTAGGTTCCCTAGCACTCTCCTCCCCAGCAGAGACATGTGCAGGTGTTTGGGGCCTGATCCTGCGTGTCTGGGTTCCTGCCCACAGCCCCAACTCAGGGGAAGCAGCCCCTGAGGCAAGACCTGCTGGAGGAGCCCTGCGCCCCCGCCCGATAGGCGAGTGCACAGCCAGCAGGGAAGCGAGCCTCCTCGGGGGAAGAGGAGGCAGCAAGTCCCCGTCAAGCTGAAATCCCTGCTTACACGAAGCTAAGTGCGACTCCAGTACGGCAGATCTCTAGCTCTGTTCAGAGGCCCGATCTGGCAGAGTTCCTGGCACCAAGATGCTCTGCCATAGGCGAGCCTTGCGCAGACTTGCCTTGCTTTAAGGCTCCCTCCCCAGGAAGGAGCAGGCTGTGTGAGGCTCGGAAACGCCACTGGCGCCTTCCTGGCTTCAGCTCTACCCCTGCCTTGCCTTTGCACTTAGGTCCCAAGCGTCCTTGAGGAGGGCTTAGGGGCTGGTGGGTTGCACACTGCCAAGGGCTCCAGCAGTGAAAGCTCTGTCAGAGGGAAGCGAAGGGCAACAGCAGGGCTCCTTCAGCGGTTCCTTGGCCGCCCAGACAAAGCTCCGCACGGAGAGCACCAGGTTCCAAGGGCCCCTGGCTGGGTTTTGCATCCCCACACTCCCAGAGGCTGACTCCGTGGGTGCCTAGAAAGTGTGTGAGAGACGTAGGTTCCCTAGCACTCTCCTCCCCAGCAGAGACATGTGCAGGTGGTTGGGGCCTTATCCTGCGTGTCTGGGTTCCCGCCCACAGCCTCAACTCAGGGGAAGCAGCCCCTGAGGCAAGACCTGCTGGAGGAGCCCTGCGCGCCCGCCTGATAGGCGAGAGCACAGCCAGCAGTGTAGCGAGCCTCCTCGGGAGAAGAGGAGGCAGCCGAGCCCAGTCAAGAGGAAAGCCCTGCTTGCACGGAGCTAAGTGGCGCCTCCAGTACGGCAGAGCTCTAGCTCTGCTCAGAGCCCCGATCTGGCAGAGTTTCTGGCGCGAGGCTGCTCGGCCGGGGGCTCGCCTTGCCCAGACTTGCCTTGCTTTTAGGCTCCCTCCCCAGGAAGGAGCTGTCTGAGCGAGCCTGGGAGACGCCACTGGTGCCTTCCTTGCCTCAGCTCCAATCCTGCCTTGCCTTTGCACATAGGTGCCAGGCGTCGTTGGGGAGGGCTTAGGGGGTGGTGGGTTGCACACTGCCAAGGGCTTCAGCAGTGAGAGCTCTGTCAGAGGGAAGGGAAGGGCAACTGCAGGGCTCCTCCAGCGGTTTCTAGGCCGCCTAGAATCAGCGCCGCACCGAGAGCACCAGGCTCCCAGGGCCCCTGGCTGGGGTTTTCAGCCCCGCACACACGGAGGCTGATTCCTTGGGTGCCCAGAAAGTGTATGACAGACGTAGGTTCCCTAGCACTCTCCTCCCCAGCAGAGACATGTGCAGGTGTTTGGGGCCTGATCCTGCGTGTCTGGGTTCCTGCCCACAGCCCCAACTCAGGGGAAGCAGCCCCTGAGGCAAGACCTGCTGGAGGAGCCCTGCGCCCCCGCCTGATAGGCGAGTGCACAGCCAGCAGGGAAGCGAGCCTCCTCGGGGGAAGAGGAGGCAGCCCAGCCCCGTCAAGTTGAAAGCCCTGCTTGCACGGAGCTAAGTGCGCCTCCAGTACGGCAGAGCTCTAGCTCTGCTCAGAGCCCCGATCTGGCAGAGTTCCTGGCGCGAGGCTGCTCTGCCGGGGGCTAGCCTTGCCCAGACTTGCCTTGCTTTTAGGCTGCCTCTCCAGGAAGGAGCAGGCAGCAGGAGCCTGGGAGTCGCCACTGGCGCCTTTCTTGCCTCAGCTCCAATCCTGCCTTGCCTTTGCACTTAGGTCCCAGTCCTCCTTAAGGAGAGCTTAGGGGCTGGTGGGTTGCACACTGCCAAGGGCTCCAGCAGTGAGAATTCTGTCAGAGGGAAGGGAAGGGCAACTGCAGGGCTCCTCCAGCGGTTGCTTGGCCGCCCAGATTCAGCGCCACACGGAGAGCACCAGGCTCCCAGGTCCCCTGGCTGGGGTTTTCAGCCCCGCACACACGGAGGCTGATTCCTTGGGTGCCCAGAAAGTGTATGACAGACGTAGGTTCCCTAGCACTCTCCTCCCCAGCAGAGACATGTGCAGGTGTTTGGGGCCTGATCCTGCGTGTCTGGGTTCCTGCCCACAGCCCCAACTCAGGGGAAGCAGCCCCTGAGGCAAGACCTGCTGGAGGAGCCCTGCGCCCCCGCCTGATAGGCGAGTGCACAGCCAGCAGGGAAGCGAGCCTCCTCGGGGGAAGAGGAGGCAGCAAGTCCCCGTCAAGCTGAAATCCCTGCTTACACGAAGCTAAGTGCGACTCCAGTACGGCAGATCTCTAGCTCTGTTCAGAGGCCCGATCTGGCAGAGTTCCTGGCACCAAGATGCTCTGCCATAGGCGAGCCTTGCGCAGACTTGCCTTGCTTTAAGGCTCCCTCCCCAGGAAGGAGCAGGCTGTGTGAGGCTCGGAAACGCCACTGGCGCCTTCCTGGCTTCAGCTCTACCCCTGCCTTGCCTTTGCACTTAGGTCCCAAGCGTCCTTGAGGAGGGCTTAGGGCTGGTGGGTTGCACACTGCCAAGGGCTCCAGCAGTGAAAGCTCTGTCAGAGGGAAGCGAAGGGCAACAGCAGGGCTCCTTCAGCGGTTCCTTGGCCGCCCAGACAAAGCTCCGCACGGGAGAGCACCAGGTTCCAAGGGCCCCTGGCTGGGTTTTGCATCCCCACACTCCCAGAGGCTGACTCCGTGGGTGCCTAGAAAGTGTGTGAGAGACGTAGGTTCCCTAGCACTCTCCTCCCAGCAGAGACATGTGCAGGTGGTTGGGCCTTATCCTGCGTGTCTGGGTTCCGCACAGCCTCAATCAGGGGAAGCAGCCCCTGAGCAAGACCTGCTGGAGGAGCCCTGCGCCGCCGCCTGATAGGCGAGAGCACAGCCAGCAGTGTAGCGAGCCTCCTCGGGAGAAGAGGAGGCAGCCGAGCCCAGTCAAGAGGAAAGCCTGCTTGCACGGAGCTAAGTGGCCTCCAGTACGGCAGAGCTCTAGCTCT
>NW_017192026.1:0-10495 GCF_001704415.2 Capra hircus
TTCCGGCACCGACTCCACACAAGATCTTAGGCCCGGCATCGAGGGGAGAGTCCCTTCCCTCGTGCACTCGCATGGGGACTGGCCTTTCCTGAGGCCACAGAGCGGGTCCCTGAGGTCCCCGTCGTAAGTCGAGAGCACCTGCCAACTCGAGAAAATCCAGGAGGTTCTCCCCTCCAGGCGAGATGAGGCCCATTTCCGCTGAGGCGTCTCGATTCTAATCATACCTAACCTCTGGAACTTCCAAAGGGTCCTTCACCCTTGCTGCAACTCAAGAAGTTCCCCGACATACCCCGTCTCCACTCGAGAGGAAGCACGAGAGTCCGCCACATCCAGAGTAGCCCCGTTTCCGCCTCCTAGCTCGAGAGGAGGGATCCTTTCCCTGCGTGGTCGGGAAAGAATTCCCGGCGTTCCCAGCGCATCTCAAGAGGAGGCGCTCTCCACAGGAAAGGCAAGAGGAACTCGAGGGTCGTGCCACCATTCCCAGAGTCCGCCAGAAAATTCCTTGTCGGGAATTTTATTGGCCTTCCTTGTAAACCTAGCTATTCAGCCTTTTTCCTCCAGTTAATCTTCTTACTACCCTATAATTTCTTAATCTCATCTTACATTAATAAATACACAAGACTTTCCACGTCAACGCCGTCCATCCATCGAATTCCCTGGATCCAGCGGGGCTGGACCCGGCACACTGAGATATCTGGGGGACTCTTGGAATGATGGCACGACACTGGAGTTTCTCTCGCCTTTCCTGTGGAGAGCGCCTCCTCATGAGATGCGACCGGAACACCGGGAATTCTTTCCGGAACATACAGGGAAAGGATACCTGACCGCGAGGTACGAGGCGGAAACGGAGCTCCTCTGGATGTGGGCGGGACTCTCGTGCTTCCTCTCGAGTGGAGTCAGGTATGTTGGGGAACTTCTAGAGTTGTAGCAAGGGTGTGAAGGACCCTTTGGAAGTTCCAGGGGTTAGGTGTGATTAGCCTCGAGACGCCTGAGCGGAAATGGGCCTCATCTCGCCTGGAGGGGAGAACCTCCTGGATTTTCTCGAGTTGCGGCAGGTGCTCTTGACTTACGACGGGGACGTCAGGGACCCGCTCTGGTGGCCTCAGGAAAGGCCAGTCCCCATGCGAGTTGCTCGGGGGCCTCTCGGGATTCCTCTCCCTTCGACGTCGGGGCCTAAGACCTTGTGTGGAATCGGTGCGGAACCTGAGGATTCCTCTCCAATGCTGACATGCATCTTGCGGTACTTCTGGAGTCTCCCCAGGGGAGTCAGTCCTCGTCTCGAGTGGGGGCATGCACGTTCGCTTTCCTCCCGAGCTGTAGCAGAACTGTCACGCTTCCCTTCGCTTGGATCAAGGGATCTGTGGCTTTCCCTCGTGGCTTTCCCACGAGGCTTTCCCACAGGGCTGTCCCACGTGCCATCGTGGTGTGAGTCCATCCTCGGCTAGAAATTCGAGGCAGTGCAGGGAAATCAGGTTTCCCTGGAATGGACTGAGACATCTGGGGGACTCTGGGAATGGTGGCACGACCCTGGAGTTCCTCTCGCCTTTCCTGTGGAGAGCGCCTCCTCTTGAGATGCGGCCAGGAACGCCAGGAATTCTTTCCTGACTACGCAGGGAAAGGATCCCTCCTCTCGAGCTAGGAGGCGGAAACGGGGCTCCTCTGGATGTGGGCGGGTCTCTGGTGCTTCCTCTCGTGTGGAGACGGGTATGTCGGGGAACTTCTTGAGTTGCAGCAAGGGTGTGAAGGACCCTTTGGAAGTTCCAGAGGTTAGGTGTGATTAGACTCGAGACGCCTCAGCAGAAATGGGCCTCATCTCGCCTGCAGGGGAGAACCTCCTGGATTTTCTCGAGTTTCAGCAGGTGCTCTCCAGTTACGACCAGGACTTATGTAACCCGCTCTGGTCCGCTCAGGAAATGCCAGTCCACTTGCGAGTTGCTAAGGGGCCTCTCGGGATTCCTCTCCGGTCGATGACGGGGCCTAAGACCTTGTTTGGAGTCGGTGCCTGAACCTGAGGTTTCCTCTCCAGTGCTGACATGGATCTTGGGGTACTACTGGAGTCTCCACAGGGGAGTCATCTTCGTCTCCAATGGGGGCATGCACGTGCGCTTTTTCTCCGAGCATTAGGAGCAGAGTCAATTTTCCCGTTGGTTGATCAAGGGGTTTCTTGTTTTCCCTCGAGGCTTTCCGAGACTTTCCCACGAGGCTTTCCCACAGGGCTGTCCCACGTGCCACCATCGTGTGAGTCGGTCCTCCGCGTGAACGTCGAGGCAGTGCAGGGTAAACAAGTTCCTCTGGAAAGGACTGAGACATCTGGGGGACTCTTGGAATGGTGGAACGACCCTGGAGTTCCTCTCACCTTTCTTGTGGAGCGTGCCTCCTCTTGAGATGCGACAGGTACGACAGGAATTCTTTCCCGGCCAATCAGGGAAAGCATCCCTCACATTGAGCTAAGAGGGGGAATTGGGGCTCCTCTGGATGTGGGTGGTACCCTGGTGATTCCTATGTAGTGGCGACGGGTCTCTCCTGGATCTTCTTGAGTTGCAACAAGGGTGTGAAGGACCCTTTGGAAGTTCCAGAGGATAGGTGTGATTAGCCTCGAGACGTCTCAGTGGAAATGGGCCTCATCTCGCCTGAAGGGGAGAATCTCCTTCATTTTCTCGAGTTGTGGCAGGTGCTCTCGACTTACGACGGGGACCTCAGGGACCCGTTCTGTTGGCCTTAGGAAGACCAGTCCCCATGCGAGTTGCTAGAGGGCCTCTCGGGATTCCTCACCGGTAGATGCCGGGGCCCAAGACCTTCGGTGGAGTGGGGGCCAGAACCTGAGTATTCCTCTCCAGTGCTGACATGTTTTTGGGATACTTCTGAAGTCTCCCAAGGGGAATCAGTCCTCGTCTCGAGTGGGGCATGCGCATGCTCTTTCCTCCCGAGCTGTAGCAGCAGTGTCATGCTTCCCGTCGCGTGGATCAATGGATCTGTGGCTTTTCCTCTAGGCTTTTCCTAGAGGATTTCCCACGAGGCTTTCCCACAGGGCTTTCCCCGTGCCACCGTGGTGTGAGGCGATCCTCGGCATGAAAGTTTAAGCACTCTGTAAAAACAAGATCCTCTGGAATGGACTGAGACATCTGGGGACACTTGGAATGGTGGCACGACCATGGAGTTCCTCTCCCTTCCTGTGGAGAGCGCCTCCACCTGAGATGCGACGGGAATGCGGAAGTTCTTTCCCGACCAAGCGGGAAAGGATCCCTCATCTCTAGCTAGGAGGATGAAACGGGGCTACTCTGGATGTGGGCAGGACCCTCGTGTTCTCTCGAGTGGAGATGGGAATTTCGGGGAATTTCTTGAGTTGCAGCAAGGGTGTGAAGGACCCTTTGAAGTTCCAGAGATTAGATGTAATTAGCCTCGAGACACCTCATTGGAAATGGGCCTCATCTCGCCTGGAGGGGAGAACCTCCTGGATTTTCTCGAGTTGCGGCAGGTGCTCCCGACTTACGACGGGGACCTCAGGGACCCGCTCTGGTGGCTTCATCAAAGTCCAGTCCCATGCCAGATGCTGGGGGGCTTCTCTTGATAACTCTCCTGTTGATGCCGGGCCGAACAACTTGTGTGGATTCGGGGCCGGAACCTGAGGTTTCCTCAGCAGTGCTGACATGGATATTGGGGTTCTTCTGGAGTCTCACCTGGAGAGTCAATCCTCCTCTCAAGTGAGGGCACGCACGTGTGCTTTCCTCCCGAGCTGTAGCAGCAGGGTCACGCTTCCCGTCGTGTGGATCAAGGGATCTGTGCTTTCCCTGGAGGCTTTCCCACGAGGCTTTCTCACAGGCTTTCCTCGTGCCACCGTGGTGTGAGTTAATCCTCAGCGTGAAAGTCGAGGCAGTGCCAGGGAAAACAGGTTCCTCTGAATTGGACTGATGCTGGGAGCCAGTATGAGGACTCCCGCCCGTGATAACGTCATGAGGAAGAAAGCTGACATAGGCATGGTGTGTTCAAACTTCAGGGGACCCCTCTGGAAGTTCCTACGCACGTACCCCAACAAAAATCTGCCGGCTTTTTTGCTCTGCTTTTCCACTCTTCTGACATTTTCTGGAAAAAGTCAATTCAGGGCTTTAGTCTTCTGCATTTGAAAGAGTGTTTCAATCCAAAAACCCCTCTGAATGCTTTCTAGCCTGCCTGCAGGACTCGTACAGCTGGGCATGTGATTGTTTGAGGCCTCCTTTCCCCAGGAGGCACAGGAAGCTTAAAGCATCCTAGGAATGTAGGGGCATCCGAGGAGTCAAAATCTTTATAATAGGACTGATTAAAAGTTTCATTTTTTGGGTCAATGCTTGCTGCTAAATTTTCATATCCTTTATTTTTAGATAGAGTTGGTATATTAAAAAAACAAGTAGTAGACCTGGTATTAGCAACATTAGATCTTTGAGTTAAGTACCTTCTTTGTTATAACCCACTGCACCTTTGTTCTATAGAGATGTAACTTTAATGCTTTAAGGAAATGCAGATTAAAGAAAAACACTTCAGAGGAAACAAAATTAACATTCATTAAGGAAGAGAGCCAAAAAGTGTTTAACAAGCCTCTTGGCCAGAAGATAATGTAAATCACCAGAGACCTTTTGTATACAAAATGATGTACAGAAAGAGTCTGGGGTGGCGAACGCTACATAATTTTGTGTTACCCATTGAACTCCATGTTTTATCAAAAGTATAAAAGGCTTTATGAACAATAAAGGAATGGGGGCAGTTTCTCGGACCAGTTTCTCGAACTAGTCTCTCGGCCTGGTTTCTTGGGACTCAGGCTCCCCCCGTGTCTTTTTCTCTCTTTCTTCTTCTCTCCCTTTCCTTCTCTCTGCTTTTTACTTTAACTTAAGGCTGAATCTCCACCAGGGCGCGGAGGCTCGCCAGGTCTACTTACTTGCCTGGCTGTTAAGACCTGCACGAAAGGGAGCTTAAGGCGAGGCACCCTTAGATATTCAAGCAGGGGCTGGTGGCCCAACGTAGATGGTGAAAATTCCTTGTCTGGAATTTTATTGGTCTTCCACGTAAACCAAGCTATTCAGCCCTTTTCCTCCAGTTAATCTTCTTACTACACTATAATTTCTTAATCTAATCTTACATTAATAAATAAAAAAGACTTTCCACGACAACGCCGTCCATCCGTCGAATTCCCTGGATCCAGCGGGGCTGGACCCCGGCAGACTGAGATATCTGGGGGACTCTTGGAATGGTGGCACAACCCTGGAGTTCCTCCGCCTTTCCTGTGGAGAGCGCCTCCTCATGAGATGCGACGGGAACACCGGGAATTCTTTCCTGAACATGCAGGGAAAGGATACCTGACCTCGAGGTATGAGGCGGAAACGGGGCTCCTCTGGATGTGGGCGGGATTCTCGTGCTTCCTCTCGAGTGGAGTCAGGTATGTCGGAGAACTTCTTGAGTTGCAGCAAGGGTGTGAAGGACCCTTTGGAAGTTCCAGATGTTAGGTATGGTTAGCCTCGAGACGCCTCAGAGGAAAAGGGCCTCATCTCGCCTGGAGGGGAGAACCTCCTGGATGTATCTCAAGTTGTGGCAGGTGCTCTCGACTTACGACGGGGACTTCAGGGAGCCGCTCTGGTGGCCTCAGGAAAGGGCCAGTCCCCATGCAGGTTGCTTGGGGTCCTCTCGGGATTTTTCTCCCGTCGATGCCGGGGCCTAAAAACTTGTGTGGAGACGGTGCTGGAACCTGAGGATTCCTCTCCAGTGCTGACATGGATCTTGGGGTACCTGCGGAGTGTCCCCACGGGAGTCAGTCCTCGTCTCAAGTAGGGGCATGCACCTTTCGCTTTCCTCCCAAACTGCAGCAGCAGTGTCACGCTTCCCCTCCCGTGGATCAAGGGATCAGTGGCTTTCCCTCGGGGCTTTCCCATGAGGCTTTCACACGAGGCTTTCCCACAGGGCTGTCCACGTGCCACCGTGGAGTCAGCCGATCCTCGGCTTGAAAGTCGAGGCAGTGCATGGAAAACAGTTTTCCCTGCAATGGACTGAGGCATCTGGGGGACTCTGGGAATGGTGGCATGACCCTTGGAGTTCCTCTCGCCTTTCCTGTGGAGAGCGCCTCCTCTTGAGATGCGACGGGAACGCCGGGAATTCTTTCCCGACCACGCAGGGAAAGGATCCGTCCAGTCGAGCTATGAGGCCGAAACGGGGCTCCTCTGGATGTTGGCGGGACTCTCGTGCTTCATCTCGAGTGGAGACGGGTATGTCGGGGAACTTCTTGAGTTGCCAGCAAGGGTGTGAAGGACCCTTTGGAAAGTTCCAGAGTTTAGGTGTGATTAGCCTGGAGACGCCTCACCTGGAAATGGGCCTCATCTCGCCTGGAGGGGAGAACCTCCTGGATTTTCTCGAGTTCCGGCATATGCTCTCGACTTACGACGGGGACCTCAGGGACCCGCTATGGTGGCCTCAGGAAAGGCCAGTCCCCATGCGAGTTGCTCGGGGACCTCTCGGAATTCCTCTCCCGTCGATGCCAGGGCCTAAGATCTTGTGTGGAGTCGGTGCCGGAACCTGAGCATTCCTCTCCAGTGCTGTCATGGATCTTGGGGTACTTCTGGAGTCTCCCCAGGGGAGTCAGTCCTCGTCTCGAGTGGGGGCATGCACGTGCAATTTCCTCCCGAGCAGTAACAGCAGTGTCGCGCTTCCTTCGCGTGCATCAAGGGATCTGTGTCTTTCCCTCGAGGCTTTCCCACGAGGCTTTCCCACGAGGCTTTCCCACAGGGCTGTCCCACGTGCTACCGTGGTGTGAGTCGATCCTCGGCTTGAAAGTCGAGGCAGTGCAGGGAAAACAGGTTTCCCTGGAATGGACTGAGATATCTGAGGGACTCTGGGAGTGGTGGCACGACCCTGGAGTTCCTCTCACCTTTCCTGTAGATAGCGCCTGCTCTTGAGATGCGACGGGACGCCAGGATTTCTTTCCCGACCACGCAGGGAAAGGATCCCTCCTCTCGAGCTAGGAGGCGGAAACTCCCGTGGATGTGGGCGGGACTCTCCAGCTTCCTCTGGAGTGGACACGGGTATGTCGGGGAACTTCTTGAGTTGCAGCATGGTTGTAAAGGACCCTTTGGAAGTTCCAGATATTAGGTGTGATTAGCCTCGAGACCCGCAGTGGAAATGGGCCTCATCTCGCCTGGAGGGGAGAACCTCCTGGATTTTCTCGAGGTGCGGCAGGTGCACTCGACTTACGACGGGGACATCAGGGACCCGCTCTGGTGGCCTCAGGAAAGGCCAGTCCCCATGGGAGTTGCTCGGGGCCTATCGGGATTCCTCTCCCGTCGATGCCGCGGCCTAAGACCTTGTGTGGAGTCGGTGCCGGAATCTGCGGATTCCTCTCCAGTGCTGACATGGATCTTGGGGTACTTCTGCAGTCTCCCCAGGGGAGTCAATCCTCGTCTCGAGTGGGGGCTTGCCGTGCGCTTTCCTCCCGAGCTGTAGCAGCAGTGTCACGCTGCCCTTCGCGTGAATCAAGGGATCTGTGGCTTCCCTCGAGGCTTTCCGAAAAGGCTTTCCCACGAGGCTTTCCCACAGGGCTGTCCCACGTGCCACCGTGGTGTGAGTCGATCCTCGGCTTGAAAGTCAAGGCAGTGCAGGGAAAACAGGTTTCCCTGGAATGGACTGAGACATCTGGGGGACTCTGGGAATGGTGGCACGACCCTGGAGTTCCTCTCGCCTTTCCTGTGGAGAGCGCCTCCTCTTGAGATGCGACGGAAACGCCGGGAATTCTTTCCCGACCACGCAGGGAAAGGATCCCTCCGCGAGCTAGGAGGCGGAAACGGGGCTCCTCTGGATGTGGGCGGACTCTCGTGCTTCCTCTCGAGTGGAGACGGGTATGTCGGGGAACTTCTTGAGTTGCAGCAAGGGTGTAAAGGACCCTTTGGAAGTTCCAGATGTTAGATGTGATTAGCCTCGAGACCCAGCGGAAATGGGCTCATCTCGCCTGGAGGGGAGAACCTCCTGGATTTTCTCGAGTTGCGGCAGGTGCTCTCGACTTACGACGGGGACTCAGGACCCGCTCTGGTGGCCTCAGGAAAGGCCAGTCCCCATGCGAGTTGCTCGGGGCCTCTCGGATTCCTCTCCCATCGATGCCGGGCCCTAAGACCTTGTGTGGATTCGGTGCCGGAACCTGAGGATTCCTCTCCAGTGCTGACATGGATCTTGGGGTACTTCTGGAGTCTCCCCAGGGGAGTCAGTCCTCGTCTCGAGTGGGGATGCAGTGCCTTTCCTCCCGCTGTAGCAGCAGTGTCGCTTCCCTTCGCTGGATCAAGGGATCTGTGGCTTTCGAGGCTTTCCCACGAGGCTTTCCCACAGGGCTGTCCACGTGCCACCGTGGTGTGAGTCGATCCTCGGCTTGAAAGTCGAGTGCAGGGAAAACAGGTTTCCCTGGAATGGACTGAGACATCTGGGGGACTCTGGAATGGTGGCACGACCCTGGAGTTCCTCTCGCCTTTCCTGTGGAGAGCGCCTCCTCTTGAGATGCGACGGAAACGCCGGAATTCTTTCCGACCAGCAGGGAAAGGATCCTCCTCTCGATGGCGGAAATGGGGCTCCTCTGGATGTGGGCGGGACTCTCGTGCTTCCTCTCGAGTGGAGACGGTATGTCGGGAACTTCTTGAGTTGCAGCAAGGGTGTGAAGGACCTTTGGAAGTTCCAGAGGTTAGGTGTGATTAGCCTCGAGACGCCTCAGCAGAAATGGGCCTCATCTGCCCTGGAGGGGAGAACCTCCTGGAGTTTCTCGAGTTGCGGCAGGTGCTCTCGACTTACGACGGGAACCTCAGGCACCCGCTCTGGTGGCCTCAGGAAAGGCCAGTCCCCATGCGCGTTGCTCAGGGGCCTCTCGGGATTCCTCTCCCATCGATGCCGGGGCCTAAGACCTTGTGTGGATTCGGTGCCGGAACCTGAGGATTCCTCTCCAGTGCTGACATGGATCTTGGGTACTTCTGGAGTCTCCCCAGGGAGTCAGTCCTCGTCTCGTGTGGGGCATGCACGTGCCATTTTCCTCCCGAGCTGTAGCAACAGTGTCGCGCTTCCCTTCACGTGGATCAAGGGATCTGTGGCTTTCCATCGAGGCTTTCCCACGAGGCTTTCCACGAGGATTCCCACAGGGCTGTCCCATGTGCCACCGTGGTGTGAGTCGATCCTCGGCTTGAAAGTCGAGGCAGTGCAGGAAAAACAGGTTCCTGAATGGACTGAGACATCTGGGGGACTCTGGTGAATGGTGCACGACCCTGGAGTTCCTCTCGCCTTTCCTGTGGAGAGCACTTCCTCTTGAGATGCGACGGGAACGCCGGGAATTCTTGACCGACCAGGCAGGGAAAGGATTCCTCCTCTGGAGCTATGAGGCTGAAATGGGGCTCCTCTGGATGTGGGTGGGACTCTCGAGCTTCCTCTCAAATGGAGATGGGTATGTCGGGAACTTCTTGAGTTGCAGCAAGGGTGTGAAGGACCCTTTGGAAGTTCCAGA
Source organism: Capra hircus (assembly GCF_001704415.2). Classification (NCBI taxonomy): domain Eukaryota; kingdom Metazoa; phylum Chordata; class Mammalia; order Artiodactyla; family Bovidae; genus Capra; species Capra hircus. The sequence goes on from NW_017192026.1 coordinate 9,482, forward strand.
GTTTAGGTGTGATTAGCCTCGAGACGCCTGAGCGGAAATGGGCCTCATCTCGCCTGGAGGGGAGAACCTCCTGGATTTTCTCGAGTTGCGGCAGGTGCTCTCGACTTACGACGGGACCTCAGGGACCCGCTCTGGTGGACTCAGGAAAACCAGTCCCCATGCCGTTGCTCAGGGACTTCTCGGGAACCTCTCCCATCGATGCCGGGGCCTAAGACCTTTTGTGGAGTCGGTGCCGGAACCTGAGGATTCCTCTCCAGTGCTGACATATCTTGGGTACTTCTGGAGTCTCCCCAGGGGAGTCAGTCCTCGTCGGAGTGGGGGCATGCACGTGCCCTTTCCTCCCGAGCTGTAGCAGCAGTGTCACGCTTCCCTTCGCGTGGATCAAGGGATCTGTGGCTTTCCCTCGAGGCTTTCCCACAGGTCTGTCCCACGTGCCACCGTGGTGTGAGTCGATCCTCGGCTTGAAATTCGAGACAGTGCAGGGAAAACAGTTTCCTGGAATGGACTGAGACATCTGGGGACTCTGGGAATGGTGGCACGACCTGGAGTTCCTCTCGCCTTTCCTGTGGAGAGCGCCTCCTCTTGAGATGCGACGGGAATGCCAGGAATTCTTGACCGAACACGCAGGGAAAGGATCCTCCTCTCGAGCTAGGAGCGGAAACGGGGCTCCTCTGGATGGGGGGCGGGACTCTCGTGCATCCTCTCGAGTGGAGACGGGTATGTCGGGGAACTTCTTGAGTTGCAGCAAGGGTGTGAAGGACCCTTTGAAAGTTCCAGAGTTTAGTTGTGATTAGCCTCGAGACGCCTCAGCGGAAATGGACTTCATCTCGCCTGGAGAGGGAGAACCTCCTGGAGTTTCTCGAGTTGAGGCAGGTGCCTCGACTTACGACGGGACCTCAGGGACCCGCTCTGGTGTACTCAGGAAAGGCCAGTACCCATGCGCGTTGCTCAGGGGCCCTCTCCGGATTCCTCTCCCCGTCGATGTCGGGGCCTAAGACCTTGTGTGGATTCGGT
>NW_017192027.1:0-10495 GCF_001704415.2 Capra hircus
AGCAGCAAGGCGTGTGAAGGACCCTTTGGAAGTTCCAGAAGTTAGGTGTGATTAGCCTCGAGACGCCTCAGCGGAAATGGGCCTCACCTCGCCTGGAGTGGAGAACCTCCTGGATTTTCTCGAGTTGCGGCAGGTGCTCTCGACTTAGGACAGGGTCCTCAGGGACCGGCTCTGGAGGCCTCAGGAAAGGCCAGTCCCCACGCGAGTTGCTCGGAGGCCTCTCGGGATTCCTCTCCCGTCGATGCCGGGCCTAAGACCTTGTGTGGAGTGGGTGCCAGAACCTGAGGATTCCTCTCCAGTGCTGACATGGATCTTGGGGTACCTCTGCAGTCTCCCACAGGGGAGTCAGTCCTCGTCTCGAGTGGGGGCATGCACGTGCGATTTCCTCCCAAGCTGTATCAGCAGTGTCACGCTTTCCTTCGCGTGGATCAAGGGATCTGTGACTTTCCGTCGAAGCTTTCCCACGAGGCTTTACCTCAGGGCTGTACTGCAGGGCTGTCCCACGTGCCACCGTGGTGTGTGTCGATCCTCGGCTTGAAAGTCGAGGCAGTGCAGGGAAAACAGGTTTCCCTGGAATGGACTGAGACATCTGGGGGACTCTGGGAATGGTGGCATGACCCTGAAGTTCCTCTCGCCTTTCCTTTGGAGAGCGCCTCCTCTTGAGATGCGACGGGAACACCGGGGAATTCTTTCCCGACCACGAAGGGAAAGGATCCCTCCTCTCGAGCTAGGAGGCGGAAACGGGGCTCCTCTGGATGTGGGCGGGACTCTCGAGCTTCCTCTCGAGTGGAGACGGGTATATCGGGGAAATTCTTGAGTTGCAGCAAGGGTTGAAGGACCCTTTGGAAGTTCCAGAGGTTAGGTGTGATTAGCCTCGAGACGCCTCAGCAGAAATGGGCGTCATCTCGCCTGGAGGGGAGAACCTCCTGGAATTTCTTGAGTTGCGGCAGGTGCTCTCGACTTACGTCGGGGACCTCAGGGACCCGCTCTGGTGGCCTCAGGAAAGGCCAGTCCCCATGCGAGTTGCTCGGGGGCCTCTCGGGATTCCTCTCCCGTCGATGCCGGGGCCTAAGACCTAGTGTGAAGTCGGTGCCGGAACCTGAGGATTCCTCTCCAGTGCTGACATGGATCTTGGGGTACTTCTGGAGTCTCCCCAGGGGAGTCAGTCCTCGTCTCGAGTGGGGGCATGCACGTGCTCTTTCCTCCCGAGCTGTAGCAGCAGTGTCGCGCTTCCCTTCGCGTGGATCAAGGGATCTGTGGCATTCCCTCGAGGCATTCCCACGAGGCTTCCCACGAGGCTTTCCCACAGGGCTGTCCCACGTACCACCGTGGTGTGAGTCGATCCTCGGCTTGAAAGTCGAGGCAGTGCAGGGTAAAAAGGTTTCCCTGGAATGGACTGAGATATCTGGGGTACTCGGGGAATGGTTGCACGACCCTGGAGTTCGTCTCGCCTTTCCTGTGGAGAGCGCCTCCTCTTGAGATGCGACGGCAACGCGGGGAATTCTTTCCCCACGACGCAGGGAAAGGATCCCTCCTCTCGAGCTAGGAGGCGGAAACGGGGCTCCTCTGGATGTGGGCGGGACTCACGCGCTTCCTATTGAGTGGAGACGGGTATATCGCGGAACTTCTTGAGTTGCAGCAATTGTGTGAAGGACCCTTTGGAAGTTCCAGAGGTTAGGTGTGATTAGCCTCCAGAGGCCTCAGCGCAAATGAGCCTCATCTCTCCTGGAGGGGAGAACCTCCTGGATTTTCTCGAGTTCCGGCAGGTGCTCTCGACTTACGATGGGGACCTCAGGGACCGCGCTCTGGTGGCCTCAGGAAAGCCCAGTCCCCATGCGAGTTGCTCGGGGGCCTCTCGCGATTCCTGTCCCGTCGATGCCGGGGCCTAAGACGATGTGTGGAGTCGGTGCCGGAACCTGAGGATTCCTCTCCAGTGCTGACATGGATCTTGGGGTACTTCGGGAGTCTCCCCAGGGGAGTCAGTCCTCATTCGAGTGGGGGCATTGAAGAGCGCTTTCCTTCCGAGCTGTAACAGCAGTGTCATTCTTCCCTTCGCGTGGATCAAGGGATCAGTGGCTTTCCCTCGAGGCTTTCCCATGAGGCTTTCTCACGAGGCTTTCCCACAGGGCTGTCACACGTGCCACCGTGCTGTGAGTCGATCCTCGGCTTGAAAGTCGAGGCAAGTGCAGGGAAAACAGGGTTTCCCTGGAATGGACTGAGATATCTGGGGTACTCTGGGAATGGTGGCACGACCCTGGAGTTCCTCTCACCTTTCCTGTTGAGAGCGCCTCCTCTTGAGTTGTGACGGGAAGACCGGGAATTCTTTCCCGACCACGCAGGTAAAGGATACCTCCTCTCTAGCTGTGAGGCGGAAACGGGGTTCCTCTGGATGTGCGCGGGACTCTCGTGCTTCCTCTCGAGTGGAGACAGGTATGTCGGGGAACTTCTTGAGTTGCAGCAAGGGTGTGAAGAACCCTTTGGAAGTTCCAGAGGTTTAGGTGTGATTAGCCTCGAGACGCCTCAGCGGAAATGGGCCTCATCTCGCCTGGAGGGGAGAACCTCCTGGATTTTTTCGAGTTGGGACAGGTGATATCGACTTAAGACGGGGACCTGAGGAACCCGCTCTGGTGGCCTCAAGAAAGGCCATTCCCCATGCGAGTTGCTCGGGGGCCTCTCGGGATTCCTCTCCCGTCGATGCCGGGTCCTAAGACCTTGTGTGGATTCGGTGCCGGAACCTGAGGATTCCTCTCCAGTGCTGACATGGATCTTGGCATCCTTAAAGGCGAGATGAGCCCCATTTCCGCTGAGGCATCTCGAGGCTAATCACACCTAACCTCTGGAACTTCCAAAGGGTCCTTCACACCCTTGCTGCAACTCAAGGAGTTCTCTGACATACCCGTCTCCACTCGAGAGTATCAAGATCTTCCCGCCCACTTTCAGAGGAGCAGTGTTTCCACCTCATAGCTCGAGAGGAGGGATCCTTTCCCTGCGTGGTCTGGAAAGCATTCCCGGCGTTCCAGTCGCATCTCAAGAGGAGGCCCTCTCCACAGGAAAGGCTAGAGAAACTCCAGGGTCGTTCCACCATTCCCAGAGTCCCCCAGATGTCTCTGTCAATTCCAGGGAAACCTGTTTTCCCTGCACTGCCTCGACTTTGAAGCCGAAGATCGACTCACACCACGGTGGCACGTGGGACAGCCCTGAGGAAAATCCTCGTGGGAAAGCCTCATTGGAAAGCCTCCAGGGAAAGCTGCAGATCCCTTGATACATGCTAAGGGAAGTGTGACACTGCTTCCACACATCGGGAGGAAATTGAACGTGCATGCCCCCACTCGAGACTAGGACTGACTAACCTGGGGAGACTCCAGAAGAACCCCAAGATCCATGTCCGCACTGAAGAGGAATCCTCACGTTCCAGCACCGACTCCACACAAGGTCTTAGGCCCCGGAATCGACGGGAGAGGAAACCCAAGAGGCCCCCGAGCAACTCGCAAGGGGACTGGCCTTTCCTGAGTCCACCAGATCTGGTCCCTGAAGTCCCCGACGTAAGTCGACAGCACCTGCCGCAACTCGAAAAATCCAGGAGGTTCTCCCCTCCAGGCCAGATGAGGCCCATTTTCTTGAGGCCTCTCGAGGCTAATCACACCTATCCTCTGGAATTTCCAAAGGGTCCTTCACACCCTTGCTGCAACTCAAGAAGTTCCCCGACATACCCGTCTCCACTCGAGAGGAAGCACGAGAGTCCCGCCCACATCCAGAGGAGCCCCGTTTCCGCCTCATAGCTGGAGAGGAGGGATCCTTTCCCTGCGTGGTCGGGAAAGAATTCCCGGCGTTCCCGTCTCATCTCAAGAGGAGGCGCTCTCCACAGGAAAGGCGAAAGGAACGCCAGGGTCATGCCACCATTCCCAGAGTCCCCCAAATGTCTCAGTCCATTCCAGGGAAACCTGTTTTCCCTGCACTGCCTCGACTTTCAAGCCGAGGATCAACTCACACCACGAAGCAACGAGGGACATCCTTGTGGGAAACCCTCGAGGAAAGCCTCGATGGAACGCCACAGATCCCATGATCCACGCGAAGGAAAGCGTGACACTGCTGCTACAGCTCGGGAGGAAAGCGCACGTGCATGCCCCACTCGAGACGAGGACTGACTCCCCTGGGGATACTCCAGAAGTACCTCAAGATCCATGTAAGCACTGGAGAGGAATCCTCAGGTGCCGGCACCGACTCCACACAAGGCCTCAGGCCCCGGCATCGACGGGAGAGGAATCCTGAGAGGCCCCTGAGCAACTTGCATGGGGACTGGCCTTTCCTGAGACCACCAGAGCGGGTCCCTGAGGTCCCCGTCGTAAGTCGAGAGCACCTGGGGTAACTCGAGAAAATCAAAGAGGTTCTCCCCTCCAGGCGAGATGAGGCCCATTTCCGCTGTGGCGTCTCAAGGTTAATCACACATAACCTCTGGAACTTCCAAAGGGTCCCTCACACCTTTGCTGCAACTCAAGAAGTTCCCTGACATACCCGTCTCCACTCCAGAGGGAGCACGAGTGTCCAACCCACATCCAGAAGAGCCCCTTTTCCGCCTCCTAGCTCGAGAGGAGGGATCCTTCCCCGCGTAGTTGTGAAAGAATTCCCGGCTTTCCCGTCCCATCTCAAGAGGAGGCGCTCTCCACAGGAACAGCGAGAGGAACTCCAGGGTCGAGCCACCATTCCCAGAGTCCCCCAGATATCTCAATCCTTTCCAGGGAAAACTGTTTTCCCTGCACTGCCTCGACTTTCAAGCCGAGGACAGACTCACACCACGGTGGCACGTGGGACAGCCCTGTGGGAAAGCCTCGTGGGAAAGCCTCGTGGGAAAGCCTCGAGGGAAAGCCCCTGATCCATTGATCCAGGAGAAGGGAAGCGTGACACTGCTGCTACAGCTCGGGAGGAAAACGCACGTGCATACCCCCACTCGAGACGAGGATTGACTCCCCTGGGGAGTCTCCAGAAGTACCCCAAGATCCATGTCAGCACTGGAGAGGAATCCTCAGGATCCGGCACTCACTGCTCACAAGATCTTAGGCCCTGGCATCGTCGGGAGAGGAATCCCGAGAGGCCCGCGAGCAACTCGCATGGGGACTGGCCTATCCTGAGGCCACCAGAGCGGGTCCCTGAGGTCCCCATCTTAAGTCGAGAGCACCTGCCGCAACTCCAGAAAATCCAGGAGGTTCTCCCCTCCAGGCGAGATGAGGCCCATTTCCGCTGAGGCGTCTCGAGGCTATTCACACCTAACCTCTGGAAATTCCATAGGGTCCTTCACACCGTTGCTGCAACTCAAGAAGTTCCCCGACATACCTGTCTCCACTCGAGAGGAAGCACGAGAGTTCCGCCCACATCCAGAGGAGCCCCGTTTCCGCCTCCTAGCTCTAGAGGAGGGATCCTTTCACTGCGTGGTCGGGACAGAATTCCCGGCATTCCCGTCGCATCTCAAGAGGAGGCGCTCTCCACAGGAAAGGCGAGAGGAACTCCATGGTCGTGCCACCATTCCCAGAGTCCCCCAGATGTCTCAGTCCATTCCAGGGAAACCTGTTTTCCCTGCACTGCCTCGACTTTCAAGCCGAGGATCGACTCACACCACGGTGGCACGTGGGACAGCCCTGTGGGAAAGCCTCGTGGGAAAACCTCATGGGAAAGCCTCGAGGGAAAGCCACAGATCCCTTGATCCACGCGAAGGGAAGCACGACACAGCCGCTACAGCTCGGGAGGAAAGCGACGTGCATGCCCCCACTCGAGACGAGGACTGACTCCCCTGGGGAGACTCCAGAAGTACCCCAAGATCCATATCACACTGGAGAGGAATCCTCAGGTTCCGGTACCGACTCCACACAAGGTCTTAGGCCCCGGCATCGACGGGAGAGGAATCCCGAGAGGCCCCCGAGCAACTCGCATGGGGACTGGCCTTTCCTGATGCCACAAGAGCGGGTCCCTGAGGTCCCCGTCGTAAATCGAGAGCACCTGCCGCAACTCGAGAAAATCCAGGAGGTTCTCCCCTCCAGGCGAGATGAGGCCCATTTCCACTGATGCGTCTCGAGGCTAATCACACCTAACCTCTGGAACTTCCAAAGGGTCATTCACAAACTTGCTGCAACTCAAGAAGTTCCCCGACATACCCGTCTCCACTCGAGAGGAAGCACGAGAGTTCCGCCCACATCCAGAGGAGCCCCGTTTCCGCCTCCTAGCTCGAGAGGAGGGATCCTTTCCCTGCGTGGTCTGGAAAGAATTCTGGGCGTTCTCGTCGCATCTCAAGAGGAGGCGCTCTCCACAGGAAAGGCGAGAGGAACTCCAGAGTCGTGCCACCATTCGCAGAGTCCCGCAGATGTCTCAGTCCATTCCAGGAAACCTGCTTTCAATGCACTGCCTCGACTTTCAAGCCGAGGATCGACTCACACCACGGTGGCACGTGGGACAGCCCTTTGGGAAAGCCTCTTGGGAAAGCCTCGAGGGAAAGCCACAGATCCCTTGATACATGAGAAGGGAAGCGCGACACTCCTGCGAAAGCTCGGGAGGAAAGCGATCGTGCATACCCCTCTCGAGACGAGGACTGACTCCCTTGGGGAGACTCCAGAAGTACCCCAAGATCCATGTCAGCACTGGAGAGGAATCCTCCAGTTCCGGCACCGACTTGACACTAGGCCTTAGGCCCCGGCATCGACCGAGAGAGGAATCCCGAGAGGCCCCCGTAGCAACTCGCATGTGGACTGGCCTTTCCTGAGGCCACCACAGCGGGTCCCTGATGTCCCCGACGTAAGTCGAGAGCACCTGCCGCACTCGAGAAAATGCCAGGAGGTTCTACCCTCCAGGCGAGATGGGCCCATTTCCGCTGAGGCGTCTCGAGCCTAATCACATCTAACCATCTGGAACTTCCAAAGGGTCCTTCACACCCTTGCTGCAACTCAAGAAGTTCCCGACATACCCGTCTCCACTCGAGAGGAAGCACGAGAGTCCTGCCCACATCCAGAGGAGACCCCGTTTCCGACTCCTAGCTCGAGAGGAGGGATCCTCTCCCTGCGTGGTGGGGAAAGAATTCCCGCGTTCCCGTCGCATCTCAAGAGGAGGCGCTCTCCACAGGAAAGGCGAGAGGAACTCCAGTGGTCGTGCCACCATTCCCAGACGTCCCCCAGATGTCTCACTCCATTCCAGGGAAACCTGTTTTCCCTGCACTGCCTCGACTTTAGAAGCGAGGATACGACTCACACCACGGTGGCACGTGGGACTGCCCTGTGGGAAAGCCTCGTGGGAAAAGCCTCGTGGGAAAGCCTCGAGGGAAAGCCACATATCCCTTGATGCCACGCGAAGGGAAGCGTGACACTGCTGCTACAGCTCGGGAGGAAAGCGCACGTTCATGCCCCACTAGAGTCGATGGACTCACTCCACCTGGGGAGACTTCCAGAAGTTCCCCAACATCCATGTCAGCACTGGAGAGGAATCCTCAGGTTCCAGGCACCGACTCCACACAAGGTCTTATTCCCCGGCATCGACGGGAGAGGAATACCGAGAGGCCCCCGAGCAACTCGCATGTGGGTCTGGCCTTTCCTGAGGCCACCAGAGCGGGTCCCTGAGGTTCCCTGTCGTAAATCGAGAGCACCTGTTGCAACTCGAGAAAATCCAGGAGGTTTCTCCCTTCCAGGCGAGATGAGGCCCATTTCCGCTGAGGCGTCACGAGGCTAATCACATCTAACATCTGGAAATTTCCAAAGGGTCCTTCACGACCCTTGGCTGCAACTCAAGAAGTTCCCCGACATACCCGGCTCCACTGGAGAGGAAGCACGAGAGTCCCGCCCACATCCAGAGGAGCCCCGTTTCCGCCTCCATAGCTCGAGAGGTAGGGATCCTTTCCCTGCGTGGTGGGGAAAGAATTCCCCGCGTTCCTGTCGCATCTCAAGAGGATGCGCTCTCGACAGGAAAGGCGAGAGGAACTCCAGGGTCGTGCCACCATTCCCAGAGTCCCCCAGATGTCTCAGTCCATTCCAGGGAAACCTGTTTTCCCTGCACTGACTCGACTTTCAAGCCGAGGATCGAGTCACACCACGGTGGCACTTGGGACAGCCCTGTGGGAAAGCCTCGTGGGAAAGCCTCGGGGAAAGCCTCGAGGAAAAGCCACAGATCACTTGATCGACGCGAAGGGAAGCGCGACACTGCTGCTACAGCTCGGGAGGAAAGCGACATGTGCACGCCCCACTCGAGACGAGGACTGACTCCCCTGGGGAGACTCCAGAAGTACCTCAAGATCCATGTCAGCACTGGAGAGGAACCCTCAGGTTCTGACACCGACTCCACACATGGATCTTTCGGCCCTGGCATCGGACGGGAGAGGAATCCCGAGAGGCCCACGTGAGCAACTCGCATGGCGGATTGTCCTTTCCTGAGGCCACCAGAGCAGGGTCCCTGACGGTCCCCGTCGTAAGTCAGAGAGCACCTGCCGCCAACTCGAGAAAATCCACGGAGGTTCTCCACTCCAGGCGAGATGAGACCCATTTCCGCTGAGGCGTCTCGAGGCTAATCACACCTAACATCTGGAACTTCCAAAGGGTCCTTCACACCCTTGCTGCAACTCAAGAAGTTGCCCGACATACCTGTCTCCACTCGAGAGGAAGCACGAGAGTCCCGCCCACATCCAGAGGAGCCCTGTTTCCGCCTCCTAGCTCGAGAGGACAGGTTCCTTTCGCTGCGTGGTCGGGAAAGAATTCCCGGCGTTCCTGTCGCATCTCAAGAGGAGGCACTCTCCACAGGAAAGGCGAGAGGAACTCCAAGGTCGTGCCACCATTCCCAGAGTCCTCCAGATGTCTCAGTCCATTCCAGGGAAACTTGTTTTCCCTGCACTGCCGTCGACTTTCAAGCCGAGGATCGACTCACACCACGGTGGCACGTGGGACAGTCCTGTGGGAAAGCCTCAAGGGAAAGCCTGTGGGAGCCCAGATCCTTGATCCACGCGAAGGGAAGCGTGGACACTGCTGCTATAGCTCGGGAGGAAAGCGCACGTGCATGCTCCCACTCGAGACGAGGACTGACTCCCCTGGGGAGACTCCAGAAGTACCCCAAGATCCATGTCAGCACTGGAGAGGAATCCTACAGGTTTCGGCACCTGACTCCACTCAAGGTCTTAGGCCCCGGCATCGAGGGGAGAGGAATCCCGAGAGGCCCCCGAGCAACTCGCATGGGGACTGGCCTCTCCTGAGGCCAACCAGAGCGGGTCCCTGAGGTCCCCAGTCGTAAGTCGAAGAGCACCTGCCGCAACTCAGAGAAAGTCCAGGAGGTTCTCCCCTCCAGGCGAGATGAGGCCCATTTCCGCTGAGGCGTCTCAAGGCTAATCACATCTAACGTCTGGAACTTCCAAAGGCGTCCTTCACACCCTTGCTGCAACTCAAGAAGTTCCCCGACATACCCGTCTCCATCTCGAGAGGAAGCACGAGAGTCCCGGCTCACATCCAGAGGAGCCCCGTTTCCGCCTCCTAGCTCGAGAGGAGGGATCCTTTCCCTGCGGTGTTCGGGAAAGAATTCCCGGCGTTCCGGTCGCATCTCAAGAGGAGGCGCTCTCCACATGGAAAGGCGAGAGGAACTCCAGGGTCGTGCCACCATTCCCAGAGTCGCCCAGATGTCTCAGTCCATTCCAGGGAAACCTGTTTTCCCTGCACTGCCTCGACTTTCAAGCCAAGGATCGACTCACACATATGGTGGCACGTGGGACAGCCCTGTGGGAAAGCCCTGGCTGTGGGAAAGCCTCGAGGGAAAGCCACAGATCCCTTGATCCACGCGTAAGGGAAGCGTGACACTGCTGCTTCAGCTCGGGAGGAAAGCGACGTGCATGCCCCCACTCGAGACGAGGACTGACTCCCCTTGGGGAGACTCCAGAAGTACCCCAAGATCCATGTCAGCACTGGAGAGGAATCCTCAGGTTCCGGCACCTGACTCCACACAAGGTCTTAGGCCCCAGCATCTACGGAGAGGAATCCCGAGAGGCCCCCGAGCAACTCGCATGGGGACTGGCCTTTCCTGAGGCCACCAGAGCGGGTCCCTGAGGTTCCCGTGTCGTAAGTCGAGAGCACCTGCCGCAACTCGAGAAAATCCAGGAGGCTCTCCCCTCCAGGCGAGATGAGGCCCATTTCCGCTGAGGCGTCTTGAGGGCTAATCACATCTAACCTCTGGAACTTCCAAAGGGTCCTTCACACCCTTGCTGCAACTCAAGAAGTTCCCCTGACATACCCGTCTCCACTCGAGAGGAAGCACGAGAGTCCCGCCCACATCCAGAGGAGCCCCGTTTCCGCCTCCTAGCTCGAGAGGAGGGATCCTTTCCCTGCGTGGTCTGGGAAAGAATTCCCGCGTTCCCGTCGCATCTCAAGAGGAGGCGCTCTCCACAGGAAAGGCGAGAGGAACTCCAGGGTCGTGCCACCATTCCCAGAGTCCCCCAGATGTCTCAGTGCATTCCAGGGAAACCTGTTTTCCCTGCACCTGCCTCTACTTTCAA